>NC_057814.1:427259026-427266933 GCF_018294505.1 Triticum aestivum | reverse complement strand
GCGGACTCGGGCGCGGCGGCGGCTGCGTGCGCGCGAGGGAGACGAGGGAGGTGGGCCGGCCGGCTCGGCTGGGCCTCGGCCCGGTCGGGCGCGGGGGTTTTTTTTTAAAATATTCCGTCGAATCTAAAAAAATCGTAGAATAATAAATAAAAATCCAAAAATGATAAAACAAAATTTCCCCGTCTAATAAAATTAATTAGAACAAGGTGAACATTTTTTTGACACAAAAATGCAGTTTTGAAAACGTGCAATTTTTTTAATGCAATTAAAATTGGAAATAAAATCTGAATAAAATCCAATATATGATTTTAATATTTTTCCTCCAGTATTTCAATTGTTTTGGAGAAGTCATATTTTCTCCTCTCATTTATTTTAATGTCAAATATTTTTCCGGAGAGAAAATAATTAAAACCAAAATCCTCGTTTTATTATTTGATAAAAATCAAATATGAAAAACCGGTTAAATCCCCAACTCTCTCCGAGGGTCCTTGAGTTGCTTAGGATTTATCGAGGATTTTCCAAAATGCAATAAAATATGCTATGCAATGATGATCTAATGTATAACATTCCAAATTGAAAATTTGGGATGTTACAAACCTACCCCCCTTAAGATGAATCTCGCCCTCGAGATTCGGGTTGGCTAGAAAATAGGTGAGAGTGGTCCTTCCGTAGATCTTCCTCTCGCTCCCAGGTGGCTTCATCTTCCGTATGGTGACTCCACTGGACTTTGCAAAACTTGATAACCTTACTGCGGGTAACTCGACTGGCATATTCAAGAATCTTTACGGGTTTCTCCTCATAGGTCAAATCGCTTTCCAGCTGAATCGCTTCCAGTGGCACTGTATCTCTCAGTGGTATCTCAGCCATCTCTGCGTGGCACTTCTTCAACTGGGAAACGTGAAATACATCATGAACTCCTGACAATCCTTCAGGCAATTCCAGCTTGTAGGCAACTTCTCCCATACGTTCCAAAACTCTGTATGGTCCAATAAAACGGGGCGCTAGCTTTCCCTTAACTCCAAAGCGCTTCACTCCTCGAAGTGGCGATACTCGCAGATAAACTCTGTCTCCGACTTCGTGAACTGTCTCTTTATGTTTTGAATCCGCATAACTCTTCTGCCTGGACTGGGCTACCTTGAGCCTATCGCGAATCAACCTCACTTTCTGTTCAGACTCCTTAATCAAAGCTGGTCCAAACAACTGACGGTCTCCAACTTCGTCCCATAACAACGATGTTCTACCCCTCCTTCCGTACAAAGCTTCGAAAGGGGCCATCTTCAAACTGGTTTGATAACTGTTGTTGTAAGAAAACTCTGCATATGGCAAATTGTCGTCCCAACTAGATCCATAATCTAGTGCACAAGCTCTCAACATGTCCTCCAAAATCTGATTGACTCTCTCGGTCTGTCCATCTGTCTGTGGGTGAAAGGCTGTACTAAATTCTAGCCTGGTTCCCAATGTTTCATGTAACTGCTTCCAAAACTTTGAGGTAAACTGGGTTCCTCTGTCTGATACAATGGTCCTCGGAAGTCCATGCAAACATATGATCCTGGTCATGTATATCTTTGCCAACTTAGCACTAGTGTAAGTGGTCTTCACTGGAATGAAATGAGCTACTTTCGTCAGACGATCGACTACAACCCATATTGAGTCATAGCCTGAACGAGTCCTGGGCAATCCCGTGATAAAATCCATGCCAATTTTATCCCACTTCCATTCGGGTATTGGCAATGGTTGTAGCAATCCTGCTGGCTTCTAATGTTCTGCCTTCACTCTTTGACATACATCACAAACTGCTACATACTCCACAATGTCCTTCTTCATTCCGGTCCACCAGAAAGTATCCTTCAAATCCAAATACATCTTGGTATTTCCTGGGTGAATCGAATACGGTGAATCATGGGCCTCTTGCAAAATCAACTTCCTGATCTCCGGATCATTGGGCACGTAAACGCAGTCCTCAAACCATAAGGTATCGTGCTCATCCTCACGAAATCCCTTGGCTTTTCCTTTGCTCATCTTTTCCTTTATCTCATCAATCTCCTTGTCTGTCTTCTGAGCTTCTCTGATCTTTTCCATCAAGGTAGACTGAATCTCCAATGTCTCTAAATAGCCTCTTGGGACTATCTCCAAACATAGCTCGCGAAGGTCCTCGGCTAACTCCTGAGGTAACTCTCCTGTCATGAGGGTGTTGACATGGCTCTTGCGGCTCAACGCATCTGCTACTACGTTAGCCTTCCCTGGGTGATAATGCAATCTCATATCATAGTCCTTAATAAGCTCCAACCATCTCCTCTATCTGAGATTTAACTCCTTCTGTGTGAAAATGTACTTCAAACTCTTGTGATCCGTGTACACCTCACAATGGTTTCCGATGAGAAAATGTCTCCATGTCTTCAACGCATGCACTACGGCTGCTAATTCCAAATCATGCGTGGCATAATTCTTCTCATGGGGTTTAAGTTGTCGTGAAGCATATGACACAACTCTTCCTTCCTGCATAAGCACTGATTCAAGTCCTCGATGAGAAGCGTCGCAATAAACTTCACAGTCCTTGCGTTGATCTGGCAGAATCAACACTGGTGATGTAACCAATCGTTTCTTCAATTCTTGGAAACTAGCTTCACATTCCTTAGTCCAATTGAACTTGGTGTCCTTCTTTCATAGCTCAGTCATGGGTTTTGCAATCTTTGAGAAATTCTCAATAAACCTCCGGTAGTATCCTGCAAGTCCAAGGAAACTCCAGATCTCTCCAACTGACGTGGGTGATTCCCAACTTGTTACCATGTCAACTTTGGCGGGGTCTACTGCTATTCCTTCTCCAGATATAACATGTCCGAGGAATCCAACTTCCTTCAGCCAAAATTCACATTTGCTGAACTTGGCGTATAACTGATGTTCTCTGAGCTTCTCAAGTACCAAACGCAAATGCTCCTTATGCTCTTCTTCATTCTTGGAAAAGACTAAAATATCGTCTATGAACACCACGACGAACTTATCCAAAAACTCCATAAACACTTTGTTCATCAGGTTCATGAAATAGGCAGGTGCGTTAGTCAGACCAAATGACATAACGGTATACTCATATAGCCCATATCTGGTGGTAAAGGTCGTCTTAGGTATATCCTGCTCTCGAATCTTTAACTGATGATATCCTGATCGTAGATCGATCTTGGAAAATACTTTAGCTCCTTGTAAGCGGTCAAACAAATCATTGATCATCGGCAGTGGGTACTTGTTTTTGATGGTCACTTCATTCAATCCACGGTAATCAACAACCATCCTCAACGATCCATCTTTCTTCTCCACTAGAAGTACTGGTGATCCCCAAGGTGACGAACTTGGGCGAATATAGCCTTTATCCAATAACTCCTAAATCTGCTTCTTAATTTCCTCCAAATCTTTTGCGGGCATCCTGTATAGTCTCTTAGATATTGGCCCTGTGCCTGGCAAAAGTTCAATCAAGAACTCAATGTCTCTATCTGGTGGCATGCCTGGCAACTCTTCTGGAAATACATCCGGGTAATCCTTCACCACTGGTACCTCCTCCTGTACAACTCCTGATAAGGAATTCACTTGAGTCCTCTTTGGCACATGCCGGGATACATACTTGATCCTTCTTCCTTCCGGGGTGGTAAGCATACGACTTACTGGCACAATCAATGTTCCCTCCATACTTTGATAACCAATCCATGCCTAATATCACATCCAATCCTTGCGATTCCAATATTATTAGGTCTGAGGGAAACAGGTAGTTACCAATCCTTAACGGTAACCGTTCACACCATAAACTAGCCATATACTCTGCTCCTGGCGAGGTTACTAACATGGGTGACCTAAGGGCTTGGGTTGGCAGTTTATACTTATCCACAAATCCCCTTGATATGTATGAATGTGATGCGCCAGTATCAAAAAGAACGAGTGCAGTAAATGACTTAACCATAAACTTACCTATTACTGCACCAGGTTGTGCTTCAACCTCTTCCACGCTCACGTGGTTCACATGTCCTTTATTGAAAGGGTTCGGCTTCTTCCCAGAGCTTCCATTGCCATTTCCATTCTGGGCTTCAGGACAATCATTTGCATAGTGTCCAGTCTTCTGGCACTTGAAACAATTAATGTGGCTTAGATCCCTCTTGGCTGGGGTAGATGGGTTGGTGCGGTTCTGTCCGTTGCTTCCTCCATTCCCATTACCATTCTTGGAGCCATTATGGTTGTGCGAACTACCTCCTCCATGGGTATGTTGAAACTGCCCTCCCGGTTTTGGGCCAAAACGTGGCTTCTGCTGAGCTCCAGAATTGTACTTCCCTTGTCCATACTTCCTCTTACGGTTTTCAATCTGCTGCTGCTTCCCTTCAATCATGAGTGCTCTAGCTACCAACTCCTGGTAGTTGTTGAAGGTTGCTACCATTAGCTGCATGCTCAGCTCATCATTCAATCCTTCCAAAAACTTCTCCTGCTTGGCTGCATCTGTAGCAACGTCATCTGGTGCATAACGTTCTAACTTACTGAAATCCTCCACATACTGGCCTACGGTGCGTCCTCCTTGGCGTAGGTTGCGAAACTCACGCTTCTTCATAGCCATAGCTCCTGCTGAAACATGGGCTGTACGGAAAGCTTGCTGAAACTGGTCCCATGTGACAGTGTCAATAGGGTGTGTGGCTGTGTAATTCTCCCACCATGATGCTGCGGGTCCATCAAGCTGATGTGCGGCAAAACGCACTCTTTCCGCATCTGTGCATCCTGCAGTGGCCAACTCCCTTCCAACTTTGCGGAGCCAATCATCTGCAACAATCGGCTCGGTGCTGATGGAAAACACCGGCGGATTTAGCCTCAAGAAACGGGCTAAGTGATCAACAGGTGGAGGTGGTGGGTTGTTGTTGTTGTTGCCTTGGTTCTGTACCAACACTTGCATCAGGGCATTCTGTTGCTGAATCAACTGAGTGATCTCTGGTGGGAAAACAAATCCGGTGTCGCGTCTCGGAGGCATCTGATGGGTTAGAAAAGATGAGAGTTAAGAATAAAATGAGGTCTAGAGAGGAAACACTACCCATATGCTCATGAGACAAATACAATCAATATCACTCAATCAATTCAAACAAGGCATACAATCGATCTAACTAGCGTTACAAAGTGCTTGAACTATACTATTAAGTGGGGGAAAACTACTACTGATATGTTGGTCTACTAGAAATTCTGATCAGTTGAAGACTCCATGATATCAGCTCCAGCTTCATCAACAAAGTCATCTTCACTGGGGTCCAAGTTGGTGTCGTCGATGATGATGTAGTTATCCGGGCAAGCGCATTCGTCATCTTCTGCTTTTGACACTGGATTTCCCATGAATACTCCAATCTTCTTCTCCAGGTCGTCATTCTTCCCTACTAGTGCGATGATTTCCTCCAGATAATCCTCGCGTGTTGCCTTGAGTTCTTCCTCCAGCTCCTTGATCTTCGTCAACGCCTTCTTCAGCTCTATCTTGTCTGAGCACATCTGGTTCTCCTAGCGACGAATGTGTTGGTTTTGCTCCTGGATGAAAGTTGCAATTGATCCATCCTTCTTGGTGCTGATCATCTCCCATTGATCGTCTCGGCGTCCACAAATCTGATAAATAGTATCCTTAAGCTCCCTGTGGTAGACTTCTCCAATGCGTCCCATAGCGATGTGGGCTGCCATGCTCTTCCCTAAACTCCAGGTTGGTGCTTAAAAAGTCAATCTTATAGGTTCAGTAACTGGTGCAAATGTCCTTCCTGGAACTTGAACTTGAATCTTCCAGCTCTCCTCTTCAGGTAATGTGGCATTGTAGGTTCCGGTGATGCTTGGTATTCCTATGTTCAAGTACTTAGTGACTTCCTTCAAGTGACGTCCAAAAGGCGTATCTTCATCTGGTTGCATGAACTTGCTCCTTGCATCCGCCATTCCTAAAAGAGTAGAAAGTGGAGAGGGGTCAGAAATGAGAAGAGAGAAGTGTTCTAGGGTTTAAGCTTAGTGGTCGTGTCCTACAGTCAGCGTGTGCTCTGATACCACCTTTGTAGCGACCAGACCTCAAACAGTCTGTGCTGTTGTGCACCAGTGTCATCCCTGGATCAGTAATGCTGACACGCACAGTACAAATGGAGGATTTATAACAGAGTAGCAATCACACACTTATTACAATGAATATCTCAAAAGAGAATAAGTATGATAAATATGGCTTAAGGCCATCTAAAAACGATAACAGCGGAAGGCTTCGAAGATAAGTGAGTCCATCAACTCCAACGGCATCACTGAGTATAAGACCACGACCTAAGGCGCCTTACTCGTCGTCTGAAAAGTCTGCAACATGAAACGTTGCAGCCCGAAAACGGGTCAGCACATGGAATATGCTGGCAATATAACACATAGAGAATAATGAACATAATAATGCTATACTACATGCATATATGGCTGGTGGAAAGCTCTATGGTTACAGTTTTCCAAAAAGCCAATTTTTCCCTACTGCAAAGGAATAAGTTATGTTTAACTATCATGGTGGTTGTTAAACATTGAGAAGGTACCTCCAACTCAATCCCAATTAAGTGTCATCATTAACCCAACAAAATTAATTAAAGTAACATGGTGATGAGATTCACATGATAATCCAGGTACTAGATACTCAAGTTGTCCATAACCGGGGACACGGCTAACCATGATTAGTTTGTACACTCTGCAGAGGTTTGCGCACTTTTCCCCACAAGACTTGATCGCCTTCGCTTGATTCTCGCACTGCATGATGTTTGAGAAACGGATAACCGAGACACAGTCTTTCAGAAGCGTTAACTCTCTACTCCGGGTAGACCGTACCACCTACATCCCCTACATCTGCTAGTCTACCTCTTCAAGAGCTCACACAACTTAATCAACTATGCTAGAGCCCATAATAGCTTGTGGCTGCACACGGAAGTTTCTAGCATGAAAAATCTCATGATCCCTTTTAGCCTGGGTGGCGGTCCATAGGATGATCACACGGGTACCCCGGGATATCCAAAAAAACAGGCAGCACTGGGTTCCCCAGGTGCCTCAATCCATCCAGATGTGAGTTTTAGTTGCCACCTTAAGTAAACCATTATTAACAATCTCACATCTGTCATGAATATCTCTCAAACCCAATCCACGTCTACGAACATAGCATGGCAATATAAGCAACGTAGAAGTAACTCCCAAGGGTTTGATAAATAGAACAGGTAATAGGTACTACCTCAACTACTTCCCAATACCCACAATTTAATTAGATCCTAACCATGCAATGTTTGAGGATGGATCTAATGCAATAAAAACCGGGTATGGAAAAGTATGATCAAAGTGTTACTTGCCTTGCTGATGATCCGCGAAACCTAGAGATTCGAAGTAACAAGCGGCGCACTCCGAGTACTCTATCGCAAACAAACAAGCAAACAATAAGTACTCATCTAATGCACAGGTAAAACTCGAATAAAAGATACAACCAGAAAGTTCAACTTAAGAACTCCGGTTTGCAAAAAAGAATCAAATCGAACGAAGCAACGAAAGTCAAACGGCGAAAGAAACAAGCTTCGTTTACTAATCTGGATCTAGGTCAAATTTTACAGTTGCAAAAACTTGTTTGAGTAGGTTAAACGGAAAGAGAATTTCGAGACGAAACTCTAGGCGCTTGAATCGCCTGATTCCGATAAACGAGCGAAAAGTTAAACGAAAACGAAGATCCGATCAGGAATCGGGATCTGGAAAATCGCGGAAAAATCCGACAAAAAAGAAAACTGACGAACGGTTAAACGAACGAACGTTCGTTAACAGCGAAAATCCGACGAACACGTTCGTTAAAACGAACGGGTCGGTGAACGTTCACTAAATAATAAAACCGAAAAAAATAAACCGATCTAGGGTTTAGAAAAAAAATGAATGGTTTTTTT
>NC_057814.1:427239123-427258576 GCF_018294505.1 Triticum aestivum | reverse complement strand
GGACTCGGGCGCGGCGGCGGCTGCGTGCGCGCGAGGGAGACGAGGGAGGTGGGCCGGCCGGCTCGGCTGGGCCTCGGCCCGGTCGGGCGCGGGGTTTTTCTTTAATATTCCGTCGAATCAAAAAAAATCGCAGAAAAATAAATAAAAATCGAAAAATGATAGAACAAATTTTTCCCGTCTAATAAAATTAATTAGAACAAGGTGAACTTTTTTTGACACAAAAATGCAGTTTTGAAAACGTGCAATTTTTTAATGCAATTAAAATTGGAAATAAAATCCAATATATGATTTTAATATTTTTCCTCCAGTATTGCAATTGTTTTGGAGAAGTCATATTTTCTCCTCTCATTTATTTTAATGTGAAATATTTTTCCGGAGAGAAAATAATTAAAACCAAAATCCTCGTTTTATTATTTGATAAAAATCAAATATGAAAAACCGGTTAAATCCCCAACTCTCTCCGAGGGTCCTTGAGTTGCTTAGGATTTATCAAGGATTTGCCAAAATGCAATAAAATATGCTATGCAATGATGATCTAATGTATAACATTCCAAATTGAAAATTTGGATGTTACATTCTGTCTTTTAACTTTATATTTTTATATTATATATTACTCTACTTATTTAATATATACTTCTTTCACTACTTTACTGACAGTGGAACCCACAGAGTACTTATAATACAAGATTAAGGATGGACTTGTTTCTTTTTAACTTTCTGTACGAAGTTGTAGCCACCCTGCAAGTCACGTGTACACTGTACATGCAATTAACTTTTTATAGAGGGACAATCATACAGGCAATTAACTCAAATGGATTGGATGTCACTCTATTATTTCCAGCATAAAGAGCATCTCCAGCGGCAGTCGGCAAATTTCCTCCCGCTTCCTTAAGCGGAGGACGACATCAAACGCCAGCGGCATACATTTTTACAACTCTAACCGACCAGATGAAATTCGTGCAAACACTGACTGATTTCATATAAGCATGAAGGATTTCGTATAAAAAAGCCGGATCTTCATATAAACATGATGGATTTCATTACATTTACATGAACTAAGAGGTGCCAATCCGGCTCTCTTGTATAATTAATACTCCCTCCGTCCGGAAATACTTGTCCTTGAAATGGATGTATCTAGACTTATTTTAGTTCTAAATGGCCGCCCGCGGATCCCTTTGTCTTCCTCATGTCCGTCAGACACTTGCGGGGTCGACGAAGGTCCTCGGAAGAGACGAAGCAGCAAAGAAACCACCTGAATCCGTGGTTGTCGCCTCGGCGGTGGCCTTCATGGGTCCCAAGTGGCGGCGGCCTCCCGTGTTCTACTTCTCCTCGATGATGGCGGCGGACACGGAGAAGCTGGCCACCGACTCGTCGCTCTCCACGCACCCGGCTTCTGTCTCTGCCTGCATGGCGCTGCCGCAGACACGGGAGGCGCAGCCACCGCAGACACTGGTGGTGCGGTACGACGCGGCAGCAACGGCGCCCGTACCGGCGTGCTAGCCGCCGTGCTGGCGTCGAGCAACTCGCCACTCCTCATCGAGCTGAACTAGAGCGGCGAGTTGCTGAACCACGCGCCTGCTTGGGGCGGCAACTGGCTCCGTCGGGCCAAGCGAGGTTGGTGAAGCACCGAGCGGCCTCGCCCGTATCCGGAGGGCTCGGCGGGCCACCCAGCCGGGTAATATGCCGGAGAACGGCTCATCGGAAGCCATCGGAAGAGAGGAGAAAATGGTGAAGGAGGAGATGGGGGAGCGGCGGAGGGGTGCGATTCTTGCCCGTTGTCTGTCTGGCCTCGTGTAAATAGAGGGCGGACGGTAGGAGCTTGGCCGGCGTCTGGCCTCGTTTAAACTGAGGGCGGACGGGAGGAGCTCGGCCGGTGTTGCGTTTAATTCCGGCCCGCTCATGAACGGACGTGTGGCAGGAGTAGGATTCTCGGTTTGCATGTGGGTTTAACGGAGGGGTTTAATGGAGGCGCCGGGCGTGCAGCGGGCGGCGCAGTACTATTCGATTTGACAGCAGTAATGAGCCATCAAATCACAAAGGCCCTCGCCTCTCGTGAAACCGACCAAGCTAGACTGCCCCGCCCTCTAGCCTTTAAAAAAATGTATATACTCCACTTTTGTATAGTAGTAGTATCGATGGATTGCGCCATGGAGCAAAACTTGAAATTAAAAAAAAGGTGGTACATATAGAGAGCGCTCATCGCCAATTATGCATATAGTACTATTAAAAAGGCTTGTCACAATAATGGTGTCCAGCACAAGTGCAAAACCCACCCCTCAAATAAAACTAAGCACCCTGGAATTCTTTGACAAAACTAAGCACCCTGAAATTCTTTGACAACTAAACTGCTGGCTATATGATGTTGGCCATATATATTGTACGTATATAATTTGAAGAAACGAGTGGTAGTACTATACCAACTAAAAGATGAAATGTAAGAAATACTAGTATGTACGAACTGAAGAGTTAAAGTAACAAGAAGAAACATAACATAGTTCTGCTGGGGGCTCAGCACAACACACCCCTCAAATTAAATTAAGCACACCTGAAATTAAACTTTGCAACTATTCCGGTAGACACTGCATTAGAACCACCATGAGCAATGACACTGCCACCTTACTCGGAGTCCTCGTCCACGTCCTCGACTTCGTCCTTGTCCCTCTTCCTCTTGGCCGATACTTCTTTGCTTGAACCGCACACTTGGCTGTTGCTCTTTATCCAACCCTTGTAGATATTGAAGCAAAGGTAGCCATCCATTGTAGCGTAGTGGATGTGGTCTATATCTAGTACATTCCGCTGCCATGCATGACGATGAAACGTGTATGGAGGTTTCTCCAGTTTACCATACGAAGGATGAACCATTGCTCCTGCCAGGGTCAGCATTGAAGGCTGACGAGAGGACACCAGCCGATTCTTCTGGAGGTCAAAGGTGTTGCCTACAACGAGGCCTATCCGACGCAGGACATCTTTGTCGTTACCAAAGTCTACAATAACGAATTTGACTAGGTTGCTCTCGAGGAAGTCCTTAAAATCCTGGCACTCAACGTCGGCATGGCATATGTGGTAGACCAAGCATAAGTCATGCACGCATACCTGGATCACGGCGGGCTTCTTCCTCTCTTCGTCCTTTAGATCCTTCTCTCGTCCCAGGACTATGGTGTACTCAACATCTAGCCCAGTGACCCACTCATCATCTGAGTCTTCGAATATGCGTCTGAAGCGAGAAAGGCATCCTTTCACCGCCGCGGAAGAACGGGTGTAGATGACGTCGAACTCATCGCCGGTGATGGTTCTAACCTTGTACTCACCGCCGATCGGGGAGATTTGGGATGCCATGGATTTGGGAGGAGGGTTAGGATTAGTGGAACTGCCGTAATGTGAATGGACGGGACGACTAGGAGCGAACCGCCGTAGTATTGAAGGACGTGCGGGGACGAGTAGGAGCGAACTGCCAGCGTGCGAACGGCAGGGTAGTGGCTTTCCATTCTCCCATGATACGGGCTTCCGAGAGCCCTTGGATCTGAGATCGAACGGTTGCATGGTGTGATTCTAGACCTATGGGTGAATATCCTATCCTGGAGGGTTATTCTGCAAATTTTCAGCAACTTAGCATGCGACCGTTTGATCTCTGATCCAAGGGATGCCAGCAGCCCGTATCGTGGTCGTGCCTACCATGACCGTCGCGTCGCTCGTGCGGTCGCACCCTTGGAGATTTAACACGGTGTGTTAGGCTATCTGATGTTGGCATGTCATACATAGTCATCACTTAGTCACTCATACTACAACAAGGTTTTGGCTATAAGGTTGGCTATAAGTGTATTTAGTTTTTTTTACTTCTCTCTATCTCTTTCTTCGTACTCCCTCTGTCCCATAATATAAGAAAGTTTTTGAAACTAGTGTAGTGCCAAAAACGTTCTTATATTATGGGACACAGGGAGTACTAGTATTTATTGCATTTGCCAAGGAGTGACCTCTTCCAATGAAATGGTGTTGCTAAGTTTGCTTCATTTAATTAGCTATAGACTCAAAATTGTCTTTTCACCTAGGTACACGCGCTTAGCACCGTTTCTTCCTTGGGTCACCAAACTAGTCTCTCTCTTCTTGATTAACTTGCCACATCAGACTTTATGCCTATGTGGCAAGCTTAAGCACCTGTAGGAGCAAGTAAGTACAATAGTGCGCTTTACATGGCATTTTTGCATATGTGGAGGAAAGAGAGGCAAGGAAAAAGTGGAGAAGTGGGCTCTCATGCAAGAGCCAGCCTCTACTACATGGTGGAGCATTGGGAGAGGCACCTGTATGGAGGTGGTCAGGAATCGGGAGACTCACGCCGGTCGTAGCGCCGCAGTTAAAATGATAATGGCAAGTCAAATCACGGGGCCCCACCTGTTCAGCAGTAACTCGCTGTCAAATCACACAGCCCTACGTTTGCAGCAGCCTACTCCCTCGTCTTCTCGCGTCTCTGTCGAACCGACTAGGCGGAACTGCCCCACCTACCGCGCAGGAAAAGCCCGCGCAGTATACTCCCTCCGTCTAGGTGACCAAGGTGGAGAGGAAAACGAGAGAACTTAATGTTTAGTATTTGCTAAGGCTGGTTGTAATGGTACTAGCCTTAGCAATTTTGATGAGGTGGCATAGAATTAAATGAAGAAAGAGAGAGAGTTGAGTACTATGTGTCATACATGGCAATAAATAAAGTACTACATGATACTAATATATGATACATGGCGCAGGAGTACCAAGTATTATTAATACAGTTTTGCTAGAACTCATCTAGATGAGATATAATTTGGTCTCATTCATCTTTTATAGCCATTGGATGTGATGCTATATAAGATGCGTGTGTGCTGACGTGGGTTGTATTTGTTCTTGTGCAACGAACTAACCACTGCATGTCATGTTTGATAGTCTCAAGTCATTAAAAGCATACAAGCCCCACATCTCTTCTTGGTTGATTCCTCTATTTATGTCAAAAAATAAGAAACAACGTGAGAGTTAATGCACCACGCCTATGTGTTTACTATTTGGTTTTCGTAAGATGACTTAATACTCACCTAGATGGAGGGAGTATTCTATTTGACAGCGGGCGGCGCGGTTCCCGATACGGCTTTAATGCAGACGAGGGAGGGAGTAGCGGTTCCCGATATGTTGAAAGCCCAATGCATCCTCCTTCAATTAATGCATGAGGGAAGTAATGGGAGGAGGTCCGGGAAAAGAGGCTGCACGATGTGAATGCAATGCAGTTTGCCCTCATTGCCCTCATATAAAGGCGCCCCTCCATTCCAATGCATCTACCACATCATACGCACCTAAGCATTTGCCTAAGCACCTACACTAAGCACAAAAGAGCTCACTCCAGACCCATGGCGGCGATGCGCGTGAGCGGCCAGCGGCTGCACCAGATGATCCACGACGCCGGCCTGCGGCATGGCGCCGAGGATCGTCCCCAGACGGTGTTGGAGACCGGCTGGTGGATGGCCGCCGTCGATGCCAACTACGACTCTCAGTTGGACCAGATGATCATTGCCACCAGCAACAAGTTCACCGTCCTCAAGAAGCTCGCGGACGACATCGCCGTACTCCTCCAGCCTGCGCGCCCGGGCTCCTCATTGCCTGCCACCCTAATCGGCCTCCATGGCCAGAACCTCTTTCAAGCATTGGTGGCCCTGCGACTGCCCCGCCGACGCCACGAAGAATGTCCACCTGGAGGTCGCGCTCGCCGCGAGGCGCCTCGCCCTGCAAGAATTCGTCGACCTACACATCCACGTGTACGAGCAAATCGTGTACATAGGTATCTACAAGGCCAGTGAGGACGCTACGACGTTGGCCTTCCTCAACCGGCTGGAAGCCTTGGATGCCTTTGCTGAGAAGCACCTCGACCTCGCCACAAAAGCTGCCGCTCCTTAGCCGTCGGTCGGTGGCCCGGCGCACTAAGTTGAGGAGGAGGAGGTCGTACGTTCGTGGATCCATCTTTCTTCTTGCCTTCTGTAACCACCACTGCGATTGCATCATCGTGGCCTTAATTCTTATTGTGTTGTTGCATTCTCGTTCCAGTCAATACCGACATGTGCGATCCCTTTGCTTAATTATATGCATCACTGTAACTAGTACTCCATCCGTCAATTTATAAGTTGTGCTTACCTTTTCCATCAACTTCGTGCAACGCGTGGGCATCTTGCTAGAAACACTAGAATATGTCTATATAATCCATATGTGATAGTCCATTTGAAATCTTAAAGAAGACAAATATTTAGGTACGGAGGGAGTAATATATTAGGAGTATATCAAAACAATAGTGATTTCTTTCAAGTTTGTGAACACATACTACTATTCTACTACTTTGGATCCGTCACAACGCACGGGCACATTGCTGGTAAAAGGAAAAGGGCTGCCGCGTTCGCGTCGCACCCCCACACGCCCGGGAATCGGGAGTACAACACGGCCCGTCCGGCACGACACATAGCTTAGGGAAGGCGTGTCGCCTAGCATTTTCACTTTCATGTGGGACCGCCGTTGAGCAAACCGATGCCCCGCCCGCCGCCGGGTTGGAAAACAGAAACGAGGGGAAGATCTAGCTGTAGCACGGAAGCCAAGAAATTTGGTGTCAAACGGGGCTCGTTAATAGAGTAGGAGCATTCCGTACTAGTACTACTCCTACTAGTACCAAGTTTGTACTCCTAATACTATATTACTAGTATTACCACTATACAACTAGTAGGTACGTGCACGGCACAACATCGTAGGAACAAAAAAGGGAAGATCTTGTTTTGGGTGATTTATCTTTTTTTCAATCAACGTAGTATGAATAATATGATGTGGGGGGCACCCATGAAGCTTATGTGGCTTGGTTGCATGGCTACGGAAGGTTAGAGAAAAATAAATAGATAATGTGTTTAGAGTGCACTCCACTAAATAGATATACTTTGGATCCATTGCAACAGACCGGCACATCTATATCTATACCCCCTATATAGTGTGTGAAAAACTTTGAAAGTTGGTCGTTGGATGAAGCCAATCCGACGGTACAAAGATGGCAAATCCGAGCACTACTGGCCGTTGGATATCATCCACCAGATTCTGCCACATGTATAATCTAGAAGATTCCATGGTTGAACTTAATTCATGACTAACTTTGCCACAAGTAAGCTTAGGCAAAGTTATTAGTTCTTCAAAATGAGAGCCACAAGTTGGCAAGCCTAATGGAATCTTGCCACATTTTGTGTGTGTATGTCATGTGGGGCCTTAGTGTGGCTTGCCTAAGGTGTGGCTTGAACCAAACACTCACCTAAGTTAATCAAACTTGCCTAACCTTACATTCCACCAGATTTTGCCACATGTTAGAATACAGAAAGCTCCACATGTAGAAGCATAATGCACAAACCACTAGAATCTCATGCGTGCAATTCACGTGTACCTTACTAGTACTAGTTGGTAGTAGTAAGAAACAGATTCTAGTTTTGGCACGAGCTCGTACTGCGGGAGCACCACAAGGCCTGCCGCGGGAGTTACATTTCCCTCTCGAGGCCCACGGGACCGAACTTCAGTGGCTTACTGCCCGGCCTATGAGTCAATGACATGCGGACCTTAAATGCGGCTGGCCCACATGTCATTCTCATGGTGGTGGCGTGGTTCACGACTCACTCGTTCGAGATGAACCGGCCGGTGGTGGTGTGGCCGTGGCGAGGGTGCCACAGCTGGGCGTCGGGGCGTTACGAGGCGTAGATGGCCACACCGGTGGGTACTACCTGTAGTACATAAGTACTCCAGCTGAGGATTGATGCCCGGGACAAAATGTGTCACAGCCGCTGGATGAAAATTCGATGGTGCGGGAGTACGGATCGGAGCACAGCAGCGGAGCAGGCAAACTGCGTCCAATCGGGTGTGTCTGTGGTAGAAAGTTGATGGTCGCCGTAGTTCAGCTGGCCCGCATGTCATGCACACAAAGGCAGAGGAGCGGTGGGGCCGAGAGGGATGAGGGGCACGTCGGGGGGATGAGGATCCCCTGACGCGAACAATCCTACCATTCTGTCACTCACATGTGGGACCCATAAGCATGGGTCCCACCTGTCAGCGAAGGAAAGGCAGGGCAAGGCAGTGATAGCCACGTCAGAGGATCCATGTCCACGTCGGGGGACGTCGTGCCGTGGGTTGGAGCGGCGTCGGGGGACGTCATGCCGTGGGTTGGAGCGGCGTCGTGGGAATCGCGTGTGGGTGTGGCAGTGGTAGAAACAAGAAACGTGATGGTCGCCGTGGTTTAACTTCCATGGACAAGCTGTCATGTCTGCTGACACATGTATATCAAAACTAGAGTGTTTATATTTCAAGCACGTGAACAAGTATTATTCTACTACTTTGGATCCATTGCAACGCACGGGCCAGCACATTGGTAGTAGTAGTGTCCATCTCTATCTCTAGAGGCCTTCCCTCGTTCATCCTTTTCTCTCACAAGATAAACTACTCATACAAATGCATCTTGATGTTCCGTGGAATGCACGAGGATGTTTCCTTGGGGGTCTCTCCAGCGCGGCGTGGCCGTAGTTGCAAGTTGACGCCCCTTGAGATGCCGACGTTGAGGGGCACTCGGATTTCCTCCGATGAGCAGGTAAGATGAGTTTGATCACGTAGTAAATGCATTCTAAAGACTACTTCCATGTCCATTTCCTAATTCTCCCCCTGCCCACTGTTTCACAGGTTAGGCTCGGTGTGAGTGGAGACTGGCTTGCATATGTACGGGAGGACCAAAATCAATTTGCACAACATTTACGACGGTGACACCGTTCTCGTAGAACCTTTGTCCAACATTGGGATTAGCCATGCAACGGGCCACCGCATAAATTGGTACGATGGAACCACTGTGAGATTGAATAAGATAGCACAAACCTTGCACATGGCGGTCAAAGGCGGACCATGCTGTCTGTGGCCAATTTGTTGCCGTACGAGTAGGAAGACGCTGTGCTCCTTTCTAACCGCATCTTCGCGGTGACAAACCAGGGGACTTATTTTGTATGGGATACATCCTACGATATACTCCCTCTCTCCCAGTTTATTTGTTTTGAATCTTTTCGTTTTATAAGTTTCAAATTCAAATTTAGAGCTCCCCATCACATGTTGAGATTACAATGTCCATTAAATCGTTGCGTGCATGTATAGTAAAGAAACAAATCTCGAGTTTGGCATGAGTTCGTGCTGCGGGAGCACCACAAGCCCTGGCCCAGGAGTTACATTTCCCTCTCAGGGCCGTCGGGACTGAGCTTCAGCGCCTTACTACACCTACCTTTGAGTCAATAACATTTGGACCCGATAGGTGACTGGTCCACATGTAATGGTCCCGTAGGGAGAGGGGCAGTGGGGCCAAGAGGGGTGAGCCGCAGGTCGGGGACGTGTGGTTTCATGGGTTCGAGCGGCGTCGTGGGAATCGCGGGTGGCTGTGGTAGAAACTTGATGCTCGCCGCATTTTAGGTGGCCCACATGTCATGCACACAAAGGCAGAGGGGCGGTGTGGCCGAGAGGGGTGAGGCGCACGTCGGGGGGCGTGGTGCCGTGGGTTGGAGAGGCATCGTGGGAATCGCGAGATGAAACGTGATGGTCGCCGTAGTTGAACTTCCATGGAGAAGCTGTCATGTCTAGGGACACATGCACTGCATACCAATCACTGGAAGGAGTAGCAGAGAAAGCTATATATGCGGATAAATAGTTCCTTATAGTCAAGCGGACCCATGCTACTACTCTGTTCCAAAGACATGCACACCATCGAAATAGTCCATCTATATCAATATACACCGAGAGGGAATAATTTTTTTACAAGAGATGAAATAGTTCATCCATCCATAATGCCCTCCTGCTGGTGCAGCCTTTTCTTCTTATTCTTCTTCTTCTTCATCATCTTCTTCTTGTTGTTGTTCTCATTCTCTGTGGGAGACGGCTTCGCAACAAGCTCTTTGGACCTTGCAGCTATCTCGAAACTCACACGAGCATCGAGGGCAGCATATTTTATCCGCTCGTACGTCAAGGGATAATTCTCCCATCCAGACGACCTTAATGCCAATGTCTCGTCACCCATCTGAAGATTTTTACCGAGCAAAAAATTTGCTACGTCGAATAGGGATGGTGTCTGTTTATCACAATCTTCTACGGGAATTTTGATTCTGGTTTGTAGGTCAGCGATGCTTTTCAAATCAAGGTTGTACGGCTCCAGCTTCTGTTTGTCCCCTTCGATGGCTGCCCCACAGAAGTATACGTCCTCCCGAGACAAGAAATCGTGAAGCTCACCTGGTATGGAGGGCGAGTGTATGATGTGGTACACCAAAACATCATCTTCGAGGCACAGCTGAAGGACGGCGGCGCGCTGGATCTTCCCAGGGGCACGCTCCGTGTACTCTGCGTCGAGACCGATGACCCTCGTCTCTACCTTTTCGAGGGAGTTGGATACATTGTTGATCCACTACCGAACAACCCTTGGGTGGACGGTGACGGTGGCAACTATGCGCATCGAGCCTTCGACGAGGACATGTTGGACGCTAAAAACCTGCATCTCGATCTCTTTCGCCATTTGGAACCGCTGGAATGGAGGGCTATGGTTTGGAGAATTAGGATTAGATGGCTAGTCTAACTGAAGTAGTAGATGATTATTTAAAGAGGTTAAAACAATGTGAACGCAGTGGGGTTTGGATGCAAATGAAGACGAAGGGGAGGTGAAGAAGCCGAGGAGAATCGGTTCCCGATGGAGAAGTAAATGGGAGAAGTGGCGTGCAGGCAGTTGATTAGACAGCTAGGTAGACTAAACAAAAAGGCTATGCGGGTAGACTGATGAGTCGTACCTGTTCGTGTACGTGCCCATCCTTCCTGGTAGGTGGGACCTATGCAAACAGAGAGAAAAATGTGTCGTAGTTTCTTTTTGAGCGCGTGAGTGGGAGACACAACATTCTCTGGTTAAGGAATACTCCCTCCATTTAGGTGAGTATAAGTCACCTTATGAAAATCAGGTTTTCCCAAAACCTTTAGGCATGGAGGATTAACTTCCTGCTCTATCCCCTCCCAGCCTCGTTAGCCAGCGTTCTCTTCCTCTGCTGCCGCGTTCTACCTTTCCATTTTTCCTCTTCTCAAGTGTGGAACGATCTACATGCCGTCCTTGATGCACCAGAACGACCACTGCATGCATCGCGGCAGGGAGTTGATTGGGCATGCATGAGAATTTGGTTCTGCCCGCAATATGGATGATCCCTGAACGATGAAGTGAACAGGCATGCTAGCACGGGAGACCTATTTCCTCTATACAATACTGGAGTACTCATGTTCCTACTACTACTAGTAGTAGTAGTACAACTGTGGTACTCCCTCCGTCTAGGTGTGTAAGTCATCTTACGAAAACCAAATAATCCCAAAACACTTAGGCCCGGTGCATTAATTTCTATCTTGTTTCTTGTTTCTTGACATATCAACCAACAAAAGATGAGGGGTGTGCAAGCTTTTAATGACTTGAGACTACCAAACACAACATGCAGTGGTTAGTTCATTGCATGCAATGCTATTAATTAGCAAATAAACATTAAGGTCTCTCGTTTTCCCCTCCTCCTTGGTCACGGCGCACAACCTAAGATGACTTACTCACCTAGACGGAGGGAGTACACTTGATGGTCAAAATACTATTCATCTGGTCCTCACAGTGAACTGACAACACCCTGCGCCTGACACTAGTCCAGGCGGCGTGTTAGGGTTACCAAAGTCAGCCTCACCCTGTGCACTGTGCAGTCTGTCACCGCCGCTGTACAGCACATTGGCGCCTCGCCTCGTCTCCCTCTCCGCTCCCATAGCACCACTCCATCTCCATCTCCTTCTCCGTCTCCGCGTCCATCTCACTGTGCCCCCGTGTACCGTCGCCTCACTCGCCTCCCCCAGTACCACTATTCCCTCGCTAGCCGCTCCAGCACCAACATCCTTCTCCCCCGTAAATCAAGCCCCCTTCCAAACTCCACCATGGCCGAACGTGAACCGCGCAACATCCATATGAGCCGCGATTGGAGCAATCTCCCCAGTGACATCCTCGACCTCTGTTGTTCGTGTATGGATATGTTGAGCGCCCTACGGCTGGCTGCATGCTCGAGGGACATGCACACGGCCATCGTCGAAGCGAGGCCTAAGCTTTTCAAGACACCGTGCTTGCTGCTATCTGGTCTTGCGAGATTGGCTCACCATGATACGGAGGCGTGCATGATGCCCCTCGACTTCAATCCGATCTCCATTAGCCGAAACTTCTTTGCAGGTATGTAGTGGGCCGCCGTACATCATTTCCCTCGACATCGATCCGATCACCATCGCCCGAAACTTCTTGGCAGGTATGTACTGGGTCAGCATGAACTCCCACTAGATGGCTGCCTTCAGAGAAGACGGTAAAAAGTTGGTGCTCGTGAACTTCCAGACCTCCCATGAGATTATCCTTCCTCCGTTGGATTATATAGAGTATTACCATCGCGGTCCAAGTCATCTAGAATACTACGTCAGTTGGACGGACCTTGTTTTGCAGAAGATTGTAATCTGCCAAGTGCCCACACGACATGCGAATTACGCAGACTTCAAGCTAATTGCCTTGTTCGACCGCGGACTCGCCTATCTTTACGCCGGTGCCTTCTTTAGCTGGAGACAACTCGGCTCGCAGTGGATCATCATCAAAGCTGATACACACTTCTGTGATGCTATTGAACACAATGGCATCATCTACGCGATCGACAAAGCAGATGGCACCACGTATTGCTGGGACGGTGCGTGTAAGTTGTTTCCATCTCATGTTAATGATGACGCCATGACACTGTTTGAACTTTTTGTGATGATTGGCATATCCCTGTTTGAGTAGAACTATGGCAATGTATTAGAGACGCCATAAATCAACTATATTTGGAATGAGTTAATTCATGCAATTGTGACCATGTCATTACAGCCAATTTGTACCCTGAATAATCAAACAGTTAGGAATATATGGATATTATCCTTATTTTACAGTAATCTATATACTACTACTAAATATGAGTGTGTATCAATGGCCATGTTAGTTTCCTCATTTTCATGATGTAGAAACATGCACCACACTGTTGGTTTCATCTAACCATACATTAGGGAAGTAAATGTGCATATGGAGAACTCTATATTTGGAAGTAGTGAAATCCTGCAATGCTTACCATGTGTACATACCTATATTCGCCCTTCAGCAATCAATGGCTAGAATAATATCCTCACAAAAAATTTGCCCACAGAACACGAGTATATAACAATGCATGGTCTGTTAGTTACCTTGAAGAATTTGTTTGTGAGGACAGAACATGATTACTCCCTCCGTTCCCAAATATTTGTCTTTCTAGAGATTTTAACAAGTGACTACATACGGAGCAAAATGAGTGAATCTACACTCTAAAATATGTCTACATACATCCGTATGTTGTGTCTATTTGAAATGCCTAGAAAGACAAATATTTGGGAACGGAGGGAGTACATAACATGCATGACATGGTAGTTTCCTGTGAAGAATCGACTGCGAGATAACATGAGTATAACCATGCATGGCACTTCTATATTTTCGAAGCCAGTATACATTTCCCAGTATTTTCCTCCCAGTTCCAACAGGGACATATCAATGCTGTTTCTTGCATTATCCTACTCATACTCTGAACAATGCTGATCTTACAATAACAATGCCTGTCCTTTTTGATATGATGCAGTGTCCCTACAGTTACTGCCCTTTGTAATCACACCACCTTTGCCAAAAACATGGAAGCACAACTGGTTCCTCGCTCGATCAGACGACGGCAAAAGTCTGATGATCATTTGGACACATGAGCCGGAAAAGTTATATTGCAAAAACCCACTGTATACAAGCACCGTGTAATACGTGAGTATCCGGACAATGGCTGTTATGTCTATGAGCAGGATACCAGCTTGTTGGGGCCTTTAGGATTTTTTAGTTGGAGGCGGGTAAACAGCCTTGGTTCACACTCTCTGTTTCTCGGACTCAATTATCCGATTAACCAGGAGATCACCGTTGGCAAGGACCTTGATGGTAGAGAGGCTCTGTTTGCTATGGAAAACTATGTCTACACGGCGAGCCCTAGGAGTTCGGGAGCAAACTCCCCTGATTGTCAACGGTACAGCCTACAGCCAAAAGAAGGTGAGAATGACAAAGGCATCCGGATTAACTTTGATCCTTGGATGTCTCAATTACGACATGCAGTGATGTGGTTCAAGCCTTCAGGTAGATAGGTAATTAGGCTGTTGCATCGAAAGGGTGGAGTACTGGTATCTCCGGGTCACTGGTCGCTGAAGCGGGGCTGCAAATTATGATGGTGTTGGATCATCTCTTCGAATGACTTTGTTGTCTTTGCTGCTGGTTCTGGATGGGTAGTTCTATCTTTTGTTATGCATATTCCTTGTCATTTGGTCATCCTCGTCTATGTCACTCTTACTATGTAATAGTTGCTTTTGTTTAGAATGTCATTCTCGTCTGGATCACGAGAGTCTGAGCGCTGCAGATGGGTGCGTTTTGGTGGTGTAGCAAGACTTCTTATGAACTATCATGTCTTGCTGTTTATGTCAGTAGTAGTCACTAGTCAGTGTTTGAATGTTGTATATATTGTTGTTTTGAATTGATTATTGTCTCGAACTACTGGTGGGCTAAATGAGGGCATCACCATTCTCCAGTGTTCAGAGTATATCTCCTTTTTTCAAGTTATATAATTTGAGCTCAGTGTCTTTTCGATGATGTACACTTGTTTGGGCCAGTGAGGTGTCGTTGAATATGGGCCGAGTAGTAACGCAATGCCAAACGGGTCAATTATGACTCTCAGGCCGGGCTCTCAAAAGATCCTGAAAAAAAAAGGCCGGGCTCTCCAGAAAAGAAAGAATAAGGACTCTTAGGCCGACATGTGGGCGCCACCGGTGTTTTCGTGCGCTTGCGCGCCGAGAGCATATTGGCGCGTGCTCGAAATTCATGCTACCTTTTCATCCCCAGTCTCCCGCCCCTCCCCCACCTCTGGAATCTCAATTCCTACTCCAGTTCCCCCAAATCCCCCTCCTGTACTCCATGTACTCAAGCGCACTATCATGTCGCCGGTCAACGCGGATCTCCGAGCCGGAGATCATGAGGTCCGTCCTGCCTTTGGTCGCTGCGTTCTGTCGCTCAACAGTGGCATGGCGGCGCTTGACGACCAGTTTGCCGGCAAAGTGCTGATGGTAACCATCAACGGCGACCGGCCTCCCGTCTCGCCGGACGACCTTGTCAAAGCTCTTGGCATTGCGCACGGCATCCAAATAAGTGACTTGCTCGTCGAAATCTATCCGCCACCGGCTGATTTCTTCGTCAGGTTCCGGACAACTTTCGACTGCAGTCGTGTGTTCGAATCTTCCCGGCGTTTGTTCTATGATGGCGCGCTGGTGAGCTTTGATCGGTGGCACCCAGGATGGGGCTCGGTGCCCTCTGAGCTTGAGTTTTTAACAACGCTTACCTTCCACGGCATTCCTCGACGTGCTTGGAACAGCGAGTCCATGAACGAGCTTATCAATGACCTTGGAGGTGAGCTCGTAAGTATGTTTGTTCCTCCAGATAGCTGGGCTCTGACGGTTATGGCATGGATGAAGAAGCCGTCCACCATACCGAAGGTGATTGGTGTTGAGATACCCGTGCAGGAACCGGGGTTGTACTATTCGTCGCCACCAAGGCCGCTGCGGACCACGTTAGGGATGTACCTGTATCGAGTGTTCGTGCATGTCGAAGAAGTGGTCAATCCATCAGTCGAAGTCCTGTCGCCGCCGCTGGTGCCAGGGTTCGTCGATGACATCCATTACAGGAGTCAACGTCAGACTTTCCCTGTGTTGCTCGGAACGATGATGGCACAGGGCCTACTCCATCGCGCGGCGGAGGCCGCTCCTTCTTTGGGAGAAGAGGCAGGGGTGGCTGCCTGGATGTGCTCTAATTTGAGGTAACAACTGAATCTTGTCAGATACTAGTTAAATCCGAGCTATGGGTGTGAAGCACTGATATGCCAGTACATTTGATTGTGACCTGTTCTAATTTTGTACCTGAACTTTTTTTTGAAAGGGTTGTACGTCAACTTAATGTGCTAGCAGAACTTATTGTGTTGTCTATCTGTTTTCTTTGCACAACATTCAAGATATTTCCCCGTCATTGATAAAGACGATGAACCGTTATGTACGACTTCGTTGGTTTCAACATAGCCCTTCCCGTAGCGATCCACTGCTTCCATCCTGATTGTGCCGCCTGCGTGAAATTTTTGTATGCAAGTTCAGTGTGCTATGATGTTCTATATGATTGTGTCAACTATATAAGTTTTCACTGAGCATCAGCAATACATATGGCCGAAAGATGTATTTACGAGCATCGACCGATGGGTCTCTCTCTCTATCACACACACACGCGCGCGCGCGCGCGCGCACGCACAAGTGGGACCCGTTGAATTATTTATTTGCTCGTGGCAGCTTTTAATTAGGTTCCATTGTAATCTAACTTTTTTCTTAAGTTATTAATTGAGCTCAGTGACTTCAAAAAGTTGTACAGAAGCCTTGTTTGGGCCTTTCTGGCATCGCTGAATGTGGGCTGAGTAACCATGTTAGGTTGTACTGTACTACACAGGCCGTTTTTTTCAACATCAGCAATGCAACTGGGTCGACAGTTGTACACAATATCCGGGTCAACTTGTTATTCTCCACCCCGCTGGGCCGCAAACTTTCCTAGGAGGTATGCATTAGGCTTAACGAGAAAATGGACTTTAAGAAATAATAAATGGGATGTAATTATAATAACTGGACAGCTACTATGCACCAAACACTCAATTAGTTTGAAAAATATATTATTTTTGGAATTTGAAAATTTTAATTTCATTACTTGTTGCGCGCGCAATATTTCGTTGGATTTTAATGTAATACAACTTTATTTTGAAATTATATTTAACCTGACTAGAAATTTTGGATAAAAATATTTCGGATCCCATCAAAATGTGGGAAAAAAAATTTGAATTCTGTTTTGAGCGGTTGCTTGAAATTATTAATTGTTTTCCTAGCTAGAAGTTAGGTTGTACTTTTAACAAACTGTAAATGGGCTGTAGTAAATTCCATTAGAATTAAAAAATGGGTTGTACAGTCTTACAAATCGCAAATGGGCTATATGTTCTCTGCCAAATCCGAGCTGTGGGCCTACTAAGTTGACGCGTACCAAGGGCTTTGTCAACTTAGTCAATATAAACGATTCTACCTGCAGTGATCGTACGATGTCCATCCAACGGCCGTAGTGCTTCTTCAACCTCTGGTCTTCTTGCTCTAGCCGCCCAAAGCAGCGCCGGTCGTGTTGCGTGCTCCTGCCTCCCGTGGCTGGCTGTGATGCCGCGGAGGCCTCACCGCCCCGTACTACTCCCACCGCTAGCCAGGCCATCCCTCTACTCACGCACACCCCCTGTTATTCTGCGGCGACGGCAGCCTCACACCGCAGCCGAACCAGTGAACCCTCGTACTCCTCTCCGCGCGGGCTTCCGCTGCTGCGTCTTCCCCGGCTCCGCGTCGTCCCCTTCCTAGGCCTCGTCGTCGTCCAGACCACCGCCCTGGTGCTCTCGGCGCGGCGTGGTCAACGTGGTCAACGACCGTCTTCCATCGGAAGAGTACTGTACGTGGAGAGGCTGACAGCTGGGTCCAGGCGGCCGCAAGGAAGTGCCTCCTTATTACGCGCAAAATAATTATTCCTCCACCTGACAGCAGGGACCCATCGGACGGGCCACCTTATTTCGTGAAAAAAACGTTTCCCCCCTGACTGCTGGGACCCACCGGATGGGCCAGCGTATTTCGCGAAAAAAACGTTCCCCCCGCTGTCAACTCGGACCCACCGGAAGTGCCTCCTTATTACGCACAAAAAAATGAATACTCCCCCTGCTAGCTGGGACCCACCATGGTGGGAGGCTGGCTTGTGGGCATACTAAGTTGACTGGGATGGGGGCCTTTGTCAACTTTAGTCAATATGAATGATTCTAGCTCCAGTGACCGTACGATGTCCATCCAACGGCCGTAGTGCTTCTTCAACCTCTGGTCTTCTTGCTCCAGCCGCCCAAAGCAGCGCCGGTCGTGCCGCATGCTCCTGCCTCCCGTGGTTGGCTATGCTGCCGCGGAGGCCTCACCGCCCCTACTATTCCCACCGCTGGCCAGGCCCTGCGGCGACGGCAGCCTCACACCGCAGCCGAACCAGTGAACCCTCGTACTCCTATCCGCGCGGGCTTCCACTGCCGCGTCTTCCCCGGCTCCCCGTCGTCCCCTTCCTAGGCCTCGCCGTCGTCCACCGCCCTGGTGCTCTCGGCGCGGCGTGGTCAAGGAACGACTTCCATCGGACGTGGACTGTACGTGGAGAGGCTGACAGCTGGGTCCACGGCCGCAGCAAGGAAGTGCCTCCTTATTACGCGGAAAATAATGATTACTCCACCTGACAGCTGGGACCCACCGGACAGGCCACTGTATTTCGCGAAAAAAACATTTCCCCCTGACTGCTGGGACCCACCAGCTACATCTTCACACGCAAGGAAGTGCGTCCGGGCAAAAAAAATGATTCGCCCCCTGACTGCTGGGACCCACTAGCTACATCTTCGCAGGCAAGGAAGTGCCTGACAGTCGGGACCCACCTGGTCGAAGCGTACGTAGCGTTGTCATTCTGGTCACGAACGTGTACGTACATATATACTGGTGGATGTAGAGGCGCGCATGTGTCGTAGTAGAGGCGCGTACGTGTCGTAGTAGAGGCGCGCACGTAGCATGTACACGTACGTACAGCGGCCAGGGTGCAAGACAGAAAATACGGCCACGTATGTGCACATATGGGTGGGGTCTCGAACGCCTACTCGCGCATACGTACGGCCAGGGCTCGTGTACATGGTTGGGTCGGAACGGAGAAACAGCGTCGTCGTCGTGTTCATGGGGAGGCAACGGAATGCGTCGTGTTCATGGGGAGGCAACGGAATGCGTCGTGTTCATCGGGAGGCAACGGAACGCGTGGGAGCCAACCGGCTGGGTCGGAACGGAATGCGTGGTCGTGTTCATCGGGAGGGCTTGGACGGAACAGGCGATGGAAACAAGGCCTGGCGTACCGCACAACGGAGGAAACGAACCTCCTATGTTCGGAACGGGGTCCTGTTGATCGGGAGGGGTCTGGCGTATGGCAAAACGGAGGAAACGGACCTCCTACGGTCGAAACGGGGGTCCTGTTGATCGGGAGGGGTGTGGCGTAGCGCAAAACGGATGAAACGGACCTCCTACGGTCGAAACGGGGGTCCTGTTCATCGGGAGGGGTGTGGCGTACCGCAAAACGGGACTCCGCGGGATACTGTTCATCTCCACCGTGGACCTCCTCCAGCCTCCACGGGCTCCTGTTCATCCAGCCTCCACCGCGCGCTACTCCACCGGCTACTGTTCAACCACCCCTCCA
>NC_057814.1:427238614-427239113 GCF_018294505.1 Triticum aestivum | reverse complement strand
GGGGTCATGTTCATCGGGAGGGGTGTGGCGTACCGCAAAACGGGACTCCACGGGATACTGTTCGTCTCCACCGTCGACCTCCTCTAGCCTCCACGGGCTACCGTCGACCTCCTCCAGCCTCCACAGGCTCCTGTTCATCCAGCCTCCACCGCGCGCTAGTCCACCAGCTACTGTTCAACCACCCCTCCACGGGCACCCCTCCACCGTGTACTGTTCATCCAGCCCTCCACACCACGGGGTCCTGTTCAACCACCCCTCCACGGGCACCCCTCCACCGTCTATTGTTCATCCAGCCCTCCACACCACGGGGTCCTGTTCATCCAGAGGCAACGCCACCGCTCACTGTTCATCCAACCCCCCCTCCCCGCAACGCTCACTGTTCATCCAATCGATCGGCTTCAGTTAGCAGCAGTAGCGAAGGAATCGCTCGATCGGGTCAGTTAACAGCCATCGATCAATCGCTCGGGTTCAGTAACGCGTAGCCTGCAGTGCAATCGCT
>NC_057814.1:427193928-427238592 GCF_018294505.1 Triticum aestivum | reverse complement strand
AATCGCTCGATCGGGTTCAGTTAACAGCCATCGATTGATCGCTCGGCTTCAGTAACGCGTAGCCTGCAGTGCAATCGCTCGGGTTCAGTTAGAGCCCAACGCCTCGCTCGGGTTCATTTAGAGCCAACGCCTCGCACACACACGCGTACGTGTACGAGAGAAACGCGCATCGCTCGGCCCCCGACCTCCCACCGTAACCGGGAACTCCCCGAAATTTTCCTCCCCCTTGCTTCTACCACGGTTTTTTCCGTCATGGACGGCCCAAAGAATGTCATGCAGCTGCGTCTCCGGCCAGCCCAGGACGAAAAGCCCATTTTCTGTCATGATTTTTTGTCATAGAATTAGGAGCCCACCACATCTATGATGATACCGGGTTTTGTCACAATTATCGTCATAGAAGTGTCATATGTATGACAGAAAAAATTTCGTTCGGCCCAAAATGTCACGGATGTGTCTTTTTTTTGTAGTCCGCACCTCCCAGCGGTAGTACCGCGAGCCCGTGCGGTAGTACCGCATGTCGCGGGCTGAGTAGGTGGGTAACGGATGGATTTGTCCTCTCACTATATAAGGGGGGTCTTCTTCCCCAAGTTGACTAGTTGTTCCTCCCCCAAGCTCCATTGTTGCTCAAAGCTCAATTTTCGACCGATCTCTCTCCCTAGCCAATCAAACTTGTTGATTTTCTAGGGATTGGTTGAGAAGGCCCTGATCTACACTTCCACCAAGAGAAATTTGATTCCCCCCACTAATCCCTTGCGGATCTTGTTACTCTTGGGTGTTTGAGCACCCTAGATGGTTGAGGTCACCGCGGAGCCATATTCCATTGTGGTGAAGCTTCGTGGTGTCGTTATGAGCCTCCAATTAAGTTGTGGAGATTGCCCCAACCTTGTTTCTAAAGGTTCGGTCGCCGCCTCCAAGGGCACCAATAGTGGAATCACGGCATCTCTCACATTGTGCGAGGGCGTGAGGAGAATACGGTGGCCCTAGTGGCTTCTTGGGGAGCATTGTGCCTCCACACTGCTCCAACGGAGAAGTACTTCCTCTCAAAGGGAAGGAACTTCGGTAACACATCCTCGTCTCCACTGGCTCCACTCTTGGTTATCTCTTACCTTCACTTGTGCAAGCTTATATTGTGTTGTATCCCTTGCTTGCTTGTGTGCTTGTTGTTGTTGCATCATATAGGTTGCTCACCTAGTTGCAAATCTAGACAACCTACTTTGATGCAAAGTTTAAATTGGCAAAGAAAAGTTAAAAATTGTTAGTTGCCTATTCAACCCCCCCTCTAGTCAACTATATCAATCCTTTCAACAAGGTTCTTACTTACCATCCTGCAATTCACTATTGTCTTGCATAAAGTGTAAAAAAATAGTTTGATTGACATCTTTTGACCCATTTTAATAACAATATTTATCAGTTTCCTCACTTGATGCTGGTTCACAAATATCTCATTGCCCCATACGCAGAAAGGGTCGAAGTGTGGATCTTTGGCAATGATATATGTACCTAAAAGCACCAAGTTAATATTAGAAGCTAAACAACAATTGAAAAATGATGTAGTACAACACTCCCTCCATCCCATTATATAAGATTTTATTACATGTATATCTAGACATCATCAGAACATTAAGGTAACACTCTTCCTTGTTGCTATGTAGCCTGGGATTGCATATTTAGTCATTTAGTACAATGCATATTCCTATGTAGCCTCAGATATATTAAATATGGCCCTAGTTAACCTACTGATAAATGTGTTACAGATATATTCAGTGAAATGTCTGATTCGATGATTAATCCCTTATGAGCCCCAGGCTATATGGTACCAGCTACCGATATCCTGAACACTGAGTACATATAAGCAATGCAATGAAACTAACCTCGATGGAAAACAACAATGTTCTCAATATTGTCCTGCATGAGTACATATAAAGGCATGTTAAGCACAACAGGCTAAACATCAACCAAATATATCCAATGTAGACAACATAATCTACAAATGATAGCTTCAGTGTGCAGGCTTAAGCACGCTAGTTAAGCAAAACAAGAAGTGGAAAGGTGTGTTAACTGCATCAGGCATAACAATTAAAAACAAGCAAATAGTCATTCAAACTGGTATTGTGTAGGTCTACAGTACACTAGTTATTGTTAAAAAATGAAAAGGCATGTTAACTGCAATATCGTTAACAACAACCAAATATCGTAATTCATAGTGGTATTGTTGAAACTGTTATTGATGAAATTGAAATGCACGGCAAATAGTTGCACATATAGAGCATCACATTGTGAAGAACTGAAATAAACAAGTCATAAGGACATCTCTAGCCGATCCTTAAAAAGTTAAAGGACTAAAACCCTTAGTGGATATATATATATATATACTCCAGCAATTTTTGGCCTTTTCTAGTCGATCCCCTAAACTTAAGGTTGTAAACTTCAATTTGATCAAGTTCAAAGCAGGTTCAACCGAAAGTAGCATGCATTCAAACATAAACATAGATAGTTTTGCATAACTGAACATAAAACATAAATTTAAACTAAGCTAAACTACTTTCGGTCGAAGTAGAGGTCGACCAATCCTTCCTCGTCATGTACGGTGTGCCGCGAGACGGGTCCAGGCCGGTACCGTCGTCGTGGTCGTTGGGGAAGGCACTCCTCCACTCGTCGACGTCGATCTCCTCGTCCTCGGGGCCCACCTCGATGCCCTCCCCGCCGCCGTCGCCGTTGCCTTCGACCTCGTCATCGGAGGAGAGTGTGATAACCTCGCCACCCTCCGCGCCGCAGTCCTCGCCACCTTGGACCTCGTCATCGGAGGAGAGCGTGATAACCTCGCCGCCCTCCGCGTCGGCAAAGATCGCCCACTTCGCCTCCATGAGCTCCGGGTGTTGCCGGCGGAGCTCTTGCATGTAGGCCTCGTCAGCGGCCTCGGCCTCGAGGCGCTCCCATGCCTCGCAGTCCTCCCGTGCCATAGCCGAGCTCACCACCCTTGGCACCAGCGGAATGAGGTCAACCAGACGTGTGCCGACGGGGACATTGAGCCTAGCCGTCGCGTCGTGGTAGCGGACCTGCCAGCCGTCGTACTCCATGGCCGCGAGCTCGGCCGTGTGGAAGCTACCGAGCCACCGGCGAGTGTGGGTCTCCCGATCTGTAATCTCGGCGACCCACGTCCCCCACCGCCGTTGCCGAACCCTGAGGTTGGACCTCGTCGGCTGCCGGGTCTGGGGGAGTACGTGGAAGTCCTCGAACCGGCGTAGGGGCGCAGCGGCGGGCGGATCGGGGGACCGGCGATGGCGGATCGAGCCCACGGAGGACGACGGGGACACCTCGGCGGCCACCTCGCCGGCGTCAGGCGAAAAGCCCGCGATAAACCTCTTTTTGGCCATTGTCTCCTCAAGCTCCCCGGCACACATGCAGAGGTTGAGGATGGAGGCGCCGGCGATGGCGGCGACCTACCAATGGTTTCGAGGGTTGTGTGTGTCTGTGTGAGCGAAGGTTTTGGGGTGTGTGTGGAGGGGGCGGGGGGCAAGGTGGTGTTTGACGAAATACTGCGGCACTTGAAAATTGTATTAGGCGGGAGTAGCAAGGTGGGGCTACTAAAAATTTGGATCAAGGGCAAGCAGATATTTTTGAGATTGCGAGGGATGCAGAGGTGGGAGTAAAATGTCGGGGGTACTGAAAATTTGAATCAAGGGACTGAAGCAGAGCGGGAGTAACAGACATCGCACACGGTCCGCACATACTAATCGTGTGCTATCAAACATTAAAACCTTCCAGGCGGTACATATTTTTGAGATTACGAGGCAGTAATATTTTTGAGATTGCGAGGGATGCAGAGGCGGGAGTATTTGGGGAGCGAGCTAGTGTGCTTCACACACCGTCTGTGGACTATAGCCGATGCACCTTCTCGCGTAAGCCATAGATGTACTATACACCGACGGTGCTCCAAGATATTTTGTACTACATCTCACACGATTGGTGATAATAAACTGTGTGGGATCTACTTGATTTGAATTACATAATGGGGTCACAGTGGCAATGGACGCTGTTTGAATTGCTAGACCTTTTATCTGCAGTGAACCTGCAACTATATGTGTGTCGTAAAAGAATTGGAATTATTCAGGGTTCATTGGACATTTTATACATTAAACTAGTTTTCTAGCCATTTCAGGTGCACAATTCAAAATTAAACTACATGCACATGCTCCGGAGCATATAAATTGGTTGAAAAATCAAATATGTGTCCTTGATTGCATGCTTAGGTCCCATGCAAGAAATGGGAATGAATTTCACACACCAAGGCACTGTTGATTGCCGTCAAAACGTTGAGATACCTGGTTTTTAAATTCAAGTAAATCCAAAACTCGTCTGAAATTCATGAAACTTGGCATGGTATCATGGAGCGGCATCAACATGTCGTGGTAAATTTTTTGTCCCATTTGGGGACAGGTGTGGGTATAAGCTTCTCACAACAAGCGTGATGGTTTCGGTACAGAACGTGCCACCTTTGGGGACGAAACGATATCCGTTGCCTCTTATTGCTTTCAAAAAATTTCTAGTGTCAACATAGAACAATAGGAGTGTTGTGTTTAATCTTGGAATTTTTCGGCGTTCGTTTGGCCTTTTTTATACATTAATTGGGTCTGGGCATTTAATGTGCATAATTCAAATTTGAACTGCAAGCACATGCGTGATGGTGCACCAAAGTTGGTGGAAAAATCAAATCTGTGTCCTTGGGTGCATGCTTAGGTCCCATGCAAGAAATGGGAATGAAATTCAAACACCGGGGCACTATTGATTGCCGACAAAACATTGAGATGTCTGGTTTTTAAATTGTAGTAAATCCAAAACTCGTCTAAAATTCATGAAACTTAGCATGCTATCACGGAGCGGCATCAACATGTCGTGGTAAAAAATTTGTCCCATTTGGGGCAGGTTTTGGTATAAGCTTCTCACAACAAGCGTGATGGTTTCGGTAGGGAACGTGCCACCTTTGGGGACGGAACGATATTCGTTGCCTCTTATTGCTTTCAAAAAATTTCTAGTGCCAACATAGAACAACAGGAGTGTTGTGTAAGTTTCCGAATTTTTTGGGGTACGTTTGGCCTTTTTTATAGATTAGCTGGGGTTTTGGGGCATTTTATGTGCATAATTCAAATTTAAACTACAAGCACATGCTCTAGTGCACCAAAGTTGGTTGAAAAATCACATGTGTGTCCTTGGGTGAGTTTCTAGGTCCCATGCAAGAGATGGGGATGAAATTCAAATACCAGGGCACTGTTGATTGCCGGCAAAATGTTGAGATGCCTGGTTTTTAAATTCTAGTAAATCCAAAACTCGTCTGAAATTCATGAAACTTGGCATGCTATCATGGAGCGTTATCAACATGCCATGGTAAAAAATTTGTCCCATTTGGGGCAGGTTTGGGTATGAGCTTCTCACAAACCAGAGCTTCTCACAAGAAGCGTGATGGTTTCGGTAGGGAACGTGCCACCTTTGGGAATGAAACGATATCCGTTGCCTCTTATTGCTTTCCAAAAATTTCTAGTGTCAACAAAGAAGAACAGGAGTGTTGTGTTTAATTTCGGAATTTTTCACGGTTCATTTGGCCTTTTTATACAATAATTGAGTTTTGGGGCATTTAATGTGCATAACTCAAATTTGAACTACAAGCACATGCTCCAGTGCACCAAAGTTGGTTTAAAAATCACATGTGTGTCCTTGGGCGAATTTCTTGGTCCCATGCAAGAAATGGGAATGAAATTCAATACCAGGCAACTGTTGATTGTCGGCAAAACGTTGAGATGCCTGGTTTTTAAATTCTAGTAAATCCAAAACTCGTCTGAAATTCATGAAACTTGGCATGCTATCATGGAGCGTCATCAACATACCGTGGTAAAAAAATTGTCCCATTTGGGGCAGGTTTGGGTATAAGCTTCTCACAAACCAGAGCTTCTCACAACAAGCGTGATGGTTTCGGTAGGGAACGTGCCACCTTTGGGGACGGAACGATATCCGTTGCCTCTTATTGCTTTCAAAAATTTCTAGTGCCCACATAGAACAACAGTAGTGTTGTGTTAAGTTTTGGAATTTTGGGGTTCGTTTGGCCTTTTTATACATTAACTGGGGTTTCTGGGCATTTTATGCGCATAATTCAAATTTGAACTACAAGCACATGCTCCAGTGCACCAAAGTTGGTTGAAAAATCACATGTGTGTCCTTGGGTGAATTTCTAGGTCCCATGCACGAGATGGGAATGAAATTCAAACACCATGGCACTGTTAATTGCTGGCAAAATGTTGAGATGCCTGGTTTTTAAATTCTAGTAAATCCAAAAAATGTCTGAAATTAATGAAACTTGGCATGCTATCATGGAGCGGCATCAACATGTCGTGGTAAAAAAATTGTCCCATTTGGGGCAGGTTTGGGTATAAGCGTCTCACAAACCAGTTCTTCTCACAACAAGCCTGATGGTTTCGGTATGGAACGTGCCACCTTTGGGGACGAAACAATATCCGTTGCCTCTTATTGCTTTCAAAAAATTTCTAGTGCCAACATAGAACAACAGGAGTTTTGCGTTAAGTTTTGGAATTTTTTGGGGTTCTTTTGGGCATTTTTATACATTAACTGGGTTTTCTAGGCATTTTATGTGCATAATTCAAATTTGAACTACAAGCACATGCTCCAGTGCACCGAAGTTGGTTGAAAAATCACATGTGTGTCCTTGGGTGAATTTCTAGGTCCCATGCAAGAGATGAGAATGAAATTCAGACACCAGGGCACTGTTGATTGCCGACAAAATGTTGAGATGCCTGGTTTTTAAAATTTAGTAAATCCAAAACTCGTCTGAAATTCATGAAACTTGGCATGCTATCATGGAGCAGCATCAACATGTCATGGTAAATTTTTTGTCCCATTTGGGGACAGGTGTGGGTATAAGCTTCTCACAAACCAGAGCTTCTCACAACAAGTGTGATGGTTTCGGTACAGAACGTGCCACCTTTGGGGACGAAACGATATCCGTTGCCTCTTATTGCTTTCAAAAAATTTCTAGTGTCAACATAGAACAACAGGAGTGTTGTGTTTAATCTTGGAATTTTTCGGGGTTCGTTTGGCCTTTTTTGTACATTAATTGGGTTTCTGGGCATTTAATGTGCATAATTCAAATTTGAACTGCAAGCACATGCGTGATGGTGCACCAAAGTTGCTGGAAAAATAAAATCTGTGTCCTTGGGTGCATGCTTAGGTCCCATGCAAGAAATGGGAATGAAATTCAAACACCGGGGCACTATTGATTGCCGGCAAAACATTGAGATGTCTGGTTTTTAAATTGTAGTAAATCCAAAACACGTCTAAAATTCATGAAACTTAGCATGCTATCATGGAGCGGCATGAACATGTCGTGGTAAAAAATTTGTCCCGTTTGGGGTAGGTTTGGGTATAGGCTTCTCACAACAAGCGTGATGGTTTCGGTACGGAACGTGCCACCTTTGGGGACGGAACGGTATTCGTTGCCTCTTATTGCTTTCAACAAGTTTCTAGTGCCAACATAGAACAACAGGAGTGTTGTGTAAGTTTTTGAATTTTTTGGGGTACGTTTGGCCATTTTTATACATTAGCTGGGGTTTTGGGGCATTTTATGTGCATAATTCAAATTTGAACTACAAGCACATGCTCTAGTGCAACAAAGTTGGTTGAAAAATCATATGTGTGTCCTTGGGTGAATTTCTAGGTCCCATGCAAGAGATGGGAATGAAATTCAAATACCAGGGCACTGTTGATTGCCGGCAAAATGTTGAGACGCCTGGTTTTTAAATTCTAGTAAATCCAAAACTCGTCTGAAATTCATGAAACTTGGCATGCTATCATGGAGCGTCATAAACATGCCATGGTAAAAAATTTGTCCCATTTGGGGCAGGTTTGGGTATAAGCTTCTAACAAACCAGAGCTTCTCACAAGAAGCGTGATGGTTTCGGTAGAGAACGTGCCACCTTTGGGGACGAAACGATATCCATTGCCTCTTATTGCTTTCAAAAAATTTCTAGTGTCAACATAGAAGAACAGGAGTGTTGTTTTTAATTTCGGAATTTTTCACGGTTCGTTTGGCCTTTTTATACATTAATTGAGTTTTGGGGCATTTTATGTGCATAATTCAAATTTGAACTACAAGCACATGCTCCAATGCACCAAAGTTGGTTGAAAAATCACATGTGTGTCCTTGGGCGAATTTCTTGGTCCCATGCAAGAAATGGGAATGAAATTCAAATACCAGGCAACTGTTGATTGTCGGCAAAACGTTGAGATGCCTGGTTTTTAAATTCTAGTAAATCCAAAACTCGTCTGAAATTCATGAAACTTGGCATGCTATCATGGCGCGTCATCAACATACCGTGGTAAAAAATTTGTCCCATTTGGGCCAGGTTTGGGTATAAGCTTCTCACAACAAGCGTGATGGTTTCGGTAGGGAACGTGCCATCTTTGGGGACAGAGCGATATCCGTTGCCTCTTATTGCTTTCAAAACATTTCTAGTGCCAACATAGAACAACAGTAGTGTTGTGTTAAGTTTTGGAATTTCAGGGGTTTGTTTGGCCTTTTTATACATTAACTGGGGTTTCTGGGCATTTTATGCGCATAATTCAAATTTGTACTACAAGCACATGCTCCAGTGCACCAAAGTTGGTTGAAAAATCACATGTGTGTCCTTGGGTGAATTTCTAGGTCCCATGCAAGAGATGGGAATGAAATTCAAACACCATGGCACTGTTAATTGCTGGCAAAATGTTGAGATGCCTGGTTTTTAAATTCTAGTAAATCCAAAAAATGTCTGAAATTAATGAAACTTGGCATGCTATCATGGAGCGGCATCAACATATTGTGGTAAAAAATTTGTCCCATTTGGGGCAGGTTTGGGTATAAGCGTCTCACAAACCAGATCTTCTCACAGCAAGCCTGATGGTTTCGGTATGGAACGTGCCACCTTTGGGAACGAAACGATATCCGTTGCCTCTTATTGCTTTCAAAAAAATTCTAGTGCCAACATAGAACAACAGGAGTGTTGCGTTAAGTTTTGGAATTTTTCGGGGTTCTTTTGGGCATTTTTATACATTAACTGGGTTTTCTAGGCATTTTATGTGCATAATTCAAATTTGAAATACAAGCACATGCTCCAGTGCACCAAAGTTGGTTGAAAAATCACATGTGTGTCCTTGGGTGAATTTCTAGGTCCCATGCAAGAGATGGGAACGAAATTCAAACACCAGGGCACTGTTGATTGCCGACAAAATGTTGAGATGCCTGGTTTTTAAATTTTAGTAAATCCAAAACTCGTCTGAAATTCATGAAACTTGGCATGCTATCATGGAGCGGCATCAACATGCCGTGCTAAAATTTTTGTCCCATTTGGGGCAGGTTTGGGTATAAGCTTCTCACAAACCAGAGCTTCTCACAACAAGCCTGATGGTTTCGGTACGGAACGTGCCACCTTTGGGGACGGAATGATATTCGTTGCCTCTTATTGCTTTCAAAAAATTTCCAGTGCCAACATAGAACAACAGGAGTGTTGTGTAAGTTTTTGAATTTTTTGGGGTACGTTTGGCCTTTTTTATACATTAGCTGGGGTTTTGGGGCATTTTATGTGCATAATTCAAATTTGAACTACAAGCACATGCTCTAGTGCACCAAAGTTGGTTGAAAAATCACATGTATGTCCTTGGGTGAATTTCTAGGTCCCATGCAAGAGATGGGAATGAAATTCAAATACCAGGGCACTGTTGATTGCCGGCAAAATGTTGAGATGCCTGGTTTTTAAATTCTAGTAAATCCAAAACTCATCTGAAATTCATGAAACTTGGCATGCTATCATGGAGCGTCATCAACATGCCATGGTGAAAAAATTGTTCCATTTGGGGCAGGTTTGGGTATAAACTTCTCACAAACCAGAGCTTCTCACAAGAAGCGTGATGGTTTCGGTAGGGAACGTGCCACCTTTGGGAACGAAACGATATCCGTTGCCTCTTATTGCTTTCAAAAAAATTCTAGTGTCAACATAGAAGAACAGGAGTGTTGTGTTTAATTTCGGAATTTTTCACGGTTAGTTTGGCCTTTTTATACATTCATTGAGTTTTGGGGCATTTTATGTGCATAATTCAAATTTGAACTACAAGCACATGCTCAAGTGCACGAAAGTTGGTTGAAAAATCACATGTGTGTTCTTGGGCGAGTTTCTTGGTCCCATGCAAGAAATGGGAATGAAATTCAAATACCAGGCAACTGTTGATTGTCGGCAAAACGTTGAGATGCCTGGTTTTTAAATTCTAGTAAATCCAAAACTCATTTGAAATTCATGAAACTTGGCATGCTATCATGGAGCGTCATCAACATACCGTGGTATAAAATTTGTCCCATTTGGGGCAGGTTTGGGTATAAGCTTCTCACAAACCAGAGCTTCTCACAACAAGCGTGATGGTTTCGGTAGGGAACGTGCCACCTTTGGGGACGGAACGATATCCGTTGCCTCTTATTGCTTTCAAAAAATTTCTAGTGCCAACATAGAACAACAGTAGTGTTGTGTTAAGTTTTGGAATTTTTGGGGTTCGTTTGGCCTTTTTATACATTAACAGGGGTTTCTGGGCATTTTATGCGCATAATTCAAATTTGAACTACAAGCACATGCTCCAGTGCACCAAAGTTGGTTGAAAAATCACATGTGTGTCCTTGGGTGAATTTCTAGGTCCAAAGCAGGAGATGGGAATGAAATTCAAACACCATGGCACTGTTAATTGCTGGCAAAATGTTGAGATGCCTGGTTTTTAAATTCTAGTAAATCCAAAAAAATCTGAAATTAATGAAACTTGGCATGCTATCATGGAGCGGCATCAACATGTCGTGGTAAAAAATTTGTCCCATTTGGGGCAGGTTTGGGTATAAGCGTCTCACAAACCAGATCTTTTCACAACAAGCCTGATGGTTTCGGTATGGAACGTGGCACCTTTGGGGACGAAACGATATCCGTTGCCTCTTATTGCTTTCAAAAAATTTCTAGTGCCAACATAGAACAACAAGAGTGTTGCGTTAAGTTTTGGAATTTTTCGGGGTTCTTTTGGGCATTTTTATACATTAACTGGGTTTTCTAGGCATTCTATGTGCATAATTCAAATTTGAAATACAAGCACATGCTCCAGTGCACCAAAGTTGGTTGAAAAATCACCTGTGTGTCCTTGGGTGAATTTCTAGGTCCCATGCAAGAGATGGGAATGAAATTCAAACACCAGGGCACTGTTGATTGCCGACAAAATGTTGAGATGCCTGGTTTTTAAATTTTAGTCAATCCAAAACTCGTCTGAAATTCAAAATGTTGAGATGCAGGCTCACCGGGAAGCGTACAAGCTGTTCAACTCAGGATATATGCATCTCTTCAATGCAAACGGTTAAGATTATGGTATGCAAATTAAAGCCAGACTTCGGCGCTAAGCCAAGAGACACTGCGATTTGTCAAAATATATATGCAGCTAAAAATCAATAGCAGTATCTATTTTTTGCAACTAAAATTGCAGTAATTAAGCATAGATTTCATTCATACTAGAGACTAAGCAATCGTTCTCACCGGGAATTGAGACAGCCTTGGATCGCCGCCTGCCTCGCTCCCACTAGTCTATATTAATGGCGCCGCCGAGCGGCCGCAATCCCCCATCCTCGCCACACACACAATCCTCTCTCTCCGCCTGCATCCTCGACGCCGCCCTGAGTCCTCAAAGCCGTCAGTGTACGAGGATGCCGCCGAAGCACCCCATCGGAGGGAGTGGCGACGCCGGGGCTGCTAAAGCACCGGAGCACGGCGTGAATATGGAGATAGAGGTTTTCATCGCCACCGACGAGGTGGAGAACGAGGCTGCCAACAAGCGGAGGCGGGTCGAGAAAGAACCGCAAGCGACTCCAGTAGGCCTAGACTTCATCTACAACCTCCCCGATGATATGATAGGCATCATATCCCTCCTCCCAACCAAATAACGAGCGAGGAGAGCCGCCCTTTCCCACCGGTGGAGCCCCCTATGGCTCCTCACCCCTGTCGACCTCCTCGACGCCCACAAGCTCTTCCATGGCTATCGCCAAAGCTTGGATGCGTTCTCCCAGATCCTCGGTAGTCACCATGGCCCAATCAAAGGCCTTATTGTCGGTGTCAAAACCGGCCGATCTTGGGTAGGGGGTCCTGAACTATGCGTCTGAGGATCGAAGGTAACAGGAGGCAGGGGACATGATGTTTACCCAGGTTCGGGCTCTCTTAACGGAGGTAATACCCTACTTCCTGCTTGATTGACTTGGGTGAATATGAGGATTACAAGAGTTGATCTACCTCAAGATCGTAATGGCTAAACCCTAGATGTCTAGCCTGTATGATTATGATTGCCTCTACGAACTAAACCCTCCGGTTTATATAGACACCGGAGGGGCCTAGGGTTGTACGGAGTCGGTTTAAAGAGAAAGGAATCTTCATATCCGAACACCAGGCTTGCCTTCCACGCCAAGGAGAGTCCCATCCGGACACAGGAGAAGGCCTTCCATCTTGTATATTTATGGCCCACCAGTCCGGCCCGTATCACATAGCGCGGACGCCCGAGGACCCCTTAATCCAGGACTCCCTCAGTAGCCCCTGAACCATGCTTCAATGACGATGTGTCCGGCGCGCAGATTGTCTTCGGCATTGCAAGGCGGGTTCCTCCTCCGAATACTCCAAAGTAGTTGATCAACAGAACTATATCCGGCTCTGTACAATAGTTACAGCAATGAACCATAAGGGGAAAAAATACTTAAACAGAAAAATGGGTCATATATTCTGACAGCTTTTTCGGCGAGGTGTTGTGTTCTGGCTCTATTATTATTTTGAACCATTTTTCAGCCTCCCGCTTCGCGTTTTGAGGCACGGGTTTCATCGACACGTCTTGTCAAAGCAGAGTTCGTGTCCCCTTATTACGGGATCCTCATCAATATGGGTTTGGGTAATCCAACCATGCCGTTTGCACGGAATAGGCGAGTTTTAAGGCTCGTGGGGGATGCTCGATATTCACTGCCTTTATAAGAAGATTGGGATCCATCTTTTTACCTCACGCCTTCTTCCTCCTCAGCCCATCTGTCCTCGAGCTCCAGCACCCAAGTCTCAAACCTTCCCCTCGCTACCAACTACTCCAGCCATGTCCGGATTTGGAGCGCAGGGCAAGTGGATGGCCTCCTCCGTCACGGAGGGGAACATCCAGGAACTCCGGGAAGTGGGGTACTTAGCCAAAGAAATCGCCTATCGGCTCCCTGCTAAGAAGCAGATCATCCCCACCCCAGAGCCCAACGAGAGGGTAGTATTCATCCCCCACTTTCTCCGCGGGCTGGCGTTTCCTCTCTACCCCTTCGTCCGCGGGCTCATGTACTATTACGAGCTAGATTTCCATGATCTAGCCCCGAATTCCTTCCTCAACATCTCGGCGTTCATCGTCGTGTGCGAGGCATTCCTCCGCATCCCCCTCCCCACTTCGGCCTGCGGCTCAAGGTCTTCAACATGAAGCCAGAAGTGGTCGAGGGTCAACACGCGGAGTGTGGCGGCGCCATGGTGAGCAAGCTTCCTAACGTCACCTGGCCCAAGGGGTCCTTTGTTGAGACCGTGAAAGGGTGGCAACAGGAGTGGTTTTATGTCACTGAGCCCCGTGACGCCGCGTGGGCCGCCACCCCTGAATTCAAATCCGGGCCTCCAATGCGGCTCACATCATGGGTCAAGAAGGGCCTGGACTGGGCATCGTCCGACAAGGTGGGCCGCCACCCCCACGTAGGTATTACGGGGGTGTCCGGGATAACACATAATCACTCTTGATCCAACGTCTTTGTTCGTAAATGAGGTGTTTGTGCGGCGAACGAGGCAATCAGACTATGTGGCTTTACCACTCTCATTTAGCCGTAGGAGTTTTACAATGGGGTCATAAGATAGCCCCTGGTGCGTATGCGGCCACCAAACATAGATGCCTTTAAATGCATGACTGAACACGGCCAACCCTTCGTGTAATACGGGAGAAATCGCTAGAGATTTAATAAGTCGCCAAATTGCTGACTAGCTCTCGCCGCACCACGACAGTCAGTTTTCGGCTTTCTCTACAGAGGTGTTTGACCGGGGTAGCCGGAGACACAATCGCAGTAGTTCTCCCTTTGCTACCTTAGCCGGAAAAACGGAACATAAGGTGGCAAGCACAGGAGCCGGGCAACCCAACTATTGACCAAAGACGTGATTCGGAGCCGATGCATATAATGCAGTATTCAGGACGCCGAAGTAAACTCTGAGAGTGTTCGGACTTTCTATCGTTGAAGATATGTATATGGCTCTAGTAGAGCCCCTGGCGTAAGTCGTACCAAGGTGTATATGCCAATTTGGACGTAAGGTGGGAAAATAGGGAAAAGGGCCAATACCGAACAAGGCTGGGCAAAACTGTTTTCATTATAATCTGATTGGTACGTCAAAATGTATTTTTACAGAGGATGCGATAAGTATCATGGCTATTTTACATGCCGAGGACAAGGGAAAGTTGTATACAGGTCCTTGATTTGGAAAGATGATCTAGAAGATCCTTTGGACGTTCTGCCGCACGTCTGCGCCGCTTTTCACCTTGGCGTAGGGTCCTTTGAGAGGATCGATGATCAAGTATGTAGAAGGGGCCTAGAAGGGGGGCCCTTGTTAGCTCCGGGAATTGATGCGGGCTTGTAAAGAACCTGAAAAAATGAAAATAAGACAAAAAAGGTGGAGAAATATGTAGATCCGGATAGGGTCAAGCCATACCATGGACCCTATGTTTAGTATGCCTCCATCCTTGCCCATGGTATTTTTAACGCGTAGTTATGCACGCGCGGTACGTATGCCGCTATCAGGCTAGGGTATTGGCGGAGGCCGAATTGCTAATCTAGCTCTATATGAGCCGGACTGTCGCTCTGCAAGGTAGACCAGACTCGTTTAATAGTGTTCGGGAGCTTGGTTGCCGGTGTTGTCTTCGGTTTAGTGAAGCCACCCTGCACCTCGGCCGCGAGGGCCGCGGTATGCTCCTCTATACGGAGGGAGCGCTCCATATTTCCATTGACTGTGATAACGCCACGTGGTCCAGGCATCTTAAGTTTAAGATAAGCATAGTGCGGGACTGCATTGAAACGGGCGAAAGCAGTTCATCTGAGTAGTGCGTGATAGCCACTTAGAAACGGGACAATGTCGAAGATCAAGTCTTTGCTCCGGAAGTTATCCGGTGAGCCGAAGATGACCTCCAGCGTTATGGATGCTGTGCAACAGGCTTCTACAACGGGTATTACCCCTTTCAAGGTGGTTTAGTGGGCTTGATTCTTGACGGATCAATGCCCATTTTACGGATGGTGTCTTAATAAAGCAGATTGAGGCTGCTGCTGCCGTCCATGAGGACTCGCATGAGGTGGAATCCGTTGATAATTGGATCGAGGACCAATGCAACCAAACCCCCATGACGAATACTGGTCAGATGGTCTCTGCGTTCGAAGGTGATTGGACAGGCTGACCACGGATTAAACTTTGGGGCGACTGGCTCTAAGGCATAGACATCCCTTAACGCGCGCTTGCGCTCCCGCTTGGGGATATGAGTGATGTAGATCATGTTCACAGTTTTGACCTCGGGGGGAAATTTCTTCTGTCCCCCTGTGTTCTGTGGGCGAGGCTCTTCATCGTCGTCCTCGCTAGGCGGCCCCTTCCCCTTGTTTTCGGCGTTGAGCTTGTCATCCTGTTTAAAGACCCAACAATTTCTGTTGGTATGATTGGCAGGCTTGTCGGGGGTGCCATGAATCTAGCAAGGCCGATCGAGTATTCTGTGCAAACTAGGTGGACCATCTCTATTTCCTTTGAATGGCTTCTTCCGTTGACCGGGTTTGGACCACTGAATCCTGCATTGACCGTTGTGTCTTGGGTATCTTGGTTGTTTCTTCGACACTTGTGTTTATTGCGTCGTGGCTTGCCATTGCCGTCCCTAGCTTCGGAAGTGTCAGGGTCGCTGGTGCAGTTGCTTCTATGAGCCAGCCAGCTATCTTCTCCCGCGCAAAAGCGGGTCATGAGTGCGGTAAGGGCTGCCATGGACTATGACTTTTCTTGGCCGAGGTGTCGGGCGAGCCACTCATCTCGGACGCTGTGTTTAAAGGCCGCGAGGGCTTCGGCGTCCGGACAATTCACAATTTGGTTCTTTTTAATCAAGAAGCTGGTCCAAAGTTTTCGGGCTGATTCTCCGGGCTGCTGGACTATGTGGCTAAGGTCATCGGGATCTGGAGGCCGAACATAGGTACCTTGAAAGTTGTCTCTAAAGGCGTCCTCCAAGTCTTCCCAACTTCCAATAGAGTTTTCTGGGAGGTTGTTCAGCCAATGCCGCGTTGGCCCTTTGAGTTTTAGGGGTAGGTACTTGATGGCATGGAGGTCATCACCACGAGCCATGTGGATGTGGAGAAGAAAATCTTTGATCCATACTGCAGGGTCCGTCGTACCATCGTATGATTTGATGTTCACGGGTTTAAATCCTTCGGGGAACTAGTGCTCCATAACCTCATCGGTGAAGCACAAGGGGTGTGCGGCGCCTCTATATCGAGCGATGTCGCGGCGCTGTTCAGATGAAGTCCGAATGCGGTTCTCGGGTCGAGTGAGGTTGTGCCTGTCACGCCAAGCCTGATGGCCGTCCTCTCGTGTCAGAGCACGTCCCCTTGACCCATAGATTGATCTTGTCAGACCGGCTCTACTGTCTAGGTCCTTGCGTAAGTCATAGGTATAGCCCGGGGCCATTGCCTCCCTGCCTCGTTGGCATGGTGGCGCTAGCTAGTGTTCGGCGTGGGTAGCCGGTCTATCCCGTCCGCGCGGTGGGCGGTCGGGCTCGTCAGCGTTTTTATGCTTTGGCGGTATTGGCTCAAGGGCCTTGTCGTCAAATTGAGGTAGTAGCTTACGCTTCGGGTAACTCTTGCTTGGGCACTCGAGGCCGTATTCCTTGGCAGCCAGGACATTAGTCCATCTGTCATTGAGTATATCCTATTCAGCTTGAAGCTATTGCTGCTTCTTTTTCAGGCTTCTCGCAGTAGCGATTAGCCTGCGCTTAAAGCGCTCTTGCTCGAGGGGCTCCTCTAGCACGATGAAGTCTTTGTCGCCGAGGCTCACATCCTCTTCGGAGATCGGTAGGTAATTACTATCCTCTGAGTCCTTGTTCCCGATTGGATCATCGGGGTTAACTTGCCCGTCTTCCACATCATCCTGTTCGGATGTTGGCTCGGCAGGGGCATCTGGTTCTTCGGCGTTCTCCGGAGTGTTATTGTCCTCGGTGCCGGTATTGCAGTCTTTTTCGTGACGCGACTTTGAGCGGCGCCATTGACGTCGACGCTTTGGAGGTGCTTCGGCAGGTTTGTCCTCAGTCAGATCCTTCTTGCCATCATCGTCATCCTCTTTGGGTGTATCCACCATGTATACATCATATGTGGAGGTGGTCGTCCACCGTCCGGTAAAAGGAGGGTTTTGGCCTTGATCGTCTTCGGCATCGTCGTCCATACCGTCGATGTCTTCGGATGTGTAATCCAGCATGTCGGTTAGATCCTCGACGGTGGCTATGAAGTGGGTGGTGGGTGGGACGTAAAATTCCCCGCACTCAGCCCCTAGTCCGGGGTGGGCGTAATTCGGAGGCGATTCCTCTGTGATGGCGAAGGATCGCATTAAGTCCAGGGCCTCGTTTAGGAGCGAGGTTTGGACAGAGAGGCGAGGGTCTGCGGGGCCGGCCAGGGTGAGGGCCTCTTGGCTGTGCCCGCTTATGGCGGACCTCGAGAGTTCGGATTTAGAGTCCGAGGGAGAGTCCGAAGGAGAGTCTGGTGCTTTAGTGACAAGGGGAGTTCTGTTCGCTTTTGGGTTTGCTGATGACGCCGTCCCACCGGATCTCCGATAGCGAGCTCCATAACTGCAGAGAGTCCGGCGGGCTCTAATTTCCCGTCTTCGGACCCGGTGGTCTGCTCCGGATCTAAGGCCGGAGCGGCGGTTGTGGCCGCGAATCCTTCGAATATCAAATATCCTCAGATATCGGCGACATAGTTTAGGTTCTCGAAACTGATTCGATGACCAGGGGCGTAGCTGTCGATCTGCTCGACATGGCCAATCGAGTTGGCATGGAGCGCGAAGCCACCGAATACGAAGATTTGGCCGGGGAGGAAAGTCTCCTCCGAAACGGCATCATTGTAGACGATTGAACGAGCCATTTAACCTTCTGTCGACAACACAGAGGAACTCTCAATGAAAGCACCAATGTCGGTGTCAAAACCGGTCGATCTCGGGTAGGGGGTCCTGAACTGTGTGTCTGAGAATCGAAGGTAACAAGAGGCAGGGGACACGATGTTTACCCAGGTTCGGGCCCTCTTAACGGAGGTAATACCCTACTTCCTGCTTGATTGACTTGGATGAATATGAGGATTACAAGAGTTGATCTACCTCTAGATCATAATGCCTAACCCTAGATGTCTAGCATGTATGATTATGATTGCCTTTACGGACTAAACCCTTCGGTTTATATAGATACCGGAGGGGCCTAGGGTTGTACATAGTCAGTTTAAAGAGGAAGGAATCTTCATATTCGAACGCCAAGCTTGCCTTCCACGCCAAGGAAAGTCCCATCCGGAAACGGGAGAAGGCCTTCCATCTTGTATATTTACGGCCCACCAGTCCGGCCCGTATCACATAGCCCGGACGCCCGAGGACCCCTTAATCCAGGACTCCTCACTTATCACGGGCAAGTTCCGTTCCAATGGCAAGGACCGAGCCAAGCTTGATGAGTGGTTCCAATCCCCCGCCATAGATCAGCTGAAGAAGCTCAGTTTTAATGATGGCCATATGTGCTTTCTGCCAACGTCCACGCTCCGCTTCGCGCCCATGCTGCGCCTCGCCAAGTTCATGAACTGCCATCCCCCCTTAATGACGCGCCCGCTCTTTTTCTACCATGACTGAAGCACCTCAAGCTTGTCGCCGTGCGCATCCCAAAGGATGACATGGAGCGCCTGCTCCGTGCACTCGAATTCCTTTGTCTTTAGGCGATGAATTGGTCGAGTACCTTGCACATCACCTCCAGGACTCTCCAGACTATTTATGTGTGTTGCTGGTGCTGCAACGAGAGATCACAAAAGGTGGACGACAATATGGTCACTGAGGACACACCTTCACTTGAGAGATTACTTGTAGTTGATCAACAAGGTCCAACAAGAATCAATGTCATTTCTGCGCCGAAATTGAAAGTGGTGGGCTACTCGCCTGTCAAATACTACAACTTTCAGGTACAACAGTTGCCTTATACCTCTCCTTCTTGATATCAACATTATTTCTAGTTTTGAAGATGTATGTTCGTTTGTCATCCAGCGAAGCTGATGCGGAGCATCCTATGGACATCACCATGTCAAGAGTCCGTTCGGCGAGTAACACGTGCGACATCTACTTCACATACACAAAGGTGAATCATCTCCTTTACACGTGCTCACTTGACCCCTTCGAGGATGGTATACTACTTGACACTCTACTCGTGTGCATGCATAGGTATTTTCGGAACACTACGAACGACGAGGAGGAGTGCAAGAGCCAAGGAACAACTACACCATCCCCGAGGGAAGCCTGGAAGAGACGACGGAAGAAGACGGAGCTGCTGAAGCTACAGCGGCCGAACATCCGGGCCAGAGGCCGGACATCCGGCACCTGTGTAGCTGCCCAATAGCTGCCCCAACAGAAGGCCGAACAAGCTTCAGCGGCCGGACATCCGGCGTCAGCCACGGACATCCGGCGCCTTGCCAAAGCCCGGACATCCGGCCTCCGCCCTGATAATCCGGCATCGACGACAGAACGCACCAGAAGTTTGGCCACTTCAGCCCGGACATCCGGCGCCTCCTGAAGCCCCGGACATCCGGCCCCCAGCCCGGACATCCGGCACCTGCGCGTGCACAACCGGGCCAGAGGCCCATGTATCCCCCTCTCACTTACCCCTCCGTGGACTAGCCTATATATACTCCTCCCCCTTCCTCTAGTTAGGGTTAGCAAAGCATTAGCTCATTTGAGATAGAGCTTTGCTCATCCATACAGATCTACTCCACGAGAGAGACCGCGGCCCCTCTACGGAGAAGATCCCCCTTGGATTCAAGACCCCCTCTTGGGTGGCCCCCTTCAAGACCTCCTCATGGAGATGAACCTTACCTTGTATCTTTCCCTTTGTTGTTCATGTACCTTGTGGATCTTGTGTGTTTGATTGTCTAGTGGATGTGTGATTGGACTTGTTCTTGAGTGTTTCCCCTTGTGATTTCTCTCCGTTATTCCCCATGTTCTCCATGTTCTTCGCGGGATCCGCTCCTTCCGTGAAAGATAAACCGTATAGGGTTCCACCCTACATCATCTTGGTATCATGAGCCACGTTGATCACGATTTCGGAGCCCCCTTTCTTTGTTTCTAGCCTAGTTTTGTTGATTTTGTCCCTAATTCAAAAATTGCCCCACAAAAATAGCCCCAATTTTTTTGTGATTTGTTGGTGTGATGAAGTTTTGTTCGATTTGATCCGCGGATTTCGTGTGTTGCAGGTAGATCTAGATTTTCCCCATCTTTTCCCCAATTTCCATCCACAAAATCTTCCGAATTTTGCCCCGGATTTGACCTCTCCACGCGGTGTTCATCGAGTTCGTCCACAGGTCGACAGCCCGGACATCCAGCCACCCCGGACATCCAGCTCCCAGCCCGGACATCCGGCCACTGACAGCATCACTTCCTTCACCGCTTCCATTCCGCCTAACTTTCGTCAAATTTTGACCCGGTGCCGATTTCCACTTCCGCATACCACCACCACTTCCGCATAGCACCACCATAGCCTTCCCGCTACCACCTCCAACAATTTTGTCACGTTTTTGCTTTGAGAATTTGTGTTGCGGTAACCGTGTCCTAAGGTGTTTCGGCTACTTAGGGACGGTTGCTTCTTCATCAACCACCACCACCATAACTTCTGAATAGGCTTGCCCACCATACACTTCCGCCACCCCAACTTAACCCAATTTTGTTTGTGTTGTGAGTTGTGTCTCCTAAGGTGTTTCGACTACTTAGGGACAGTGCTTTCAACTCCGACACCGTGTATAGTCCACCACCATAACCTCCACTTCTGCATTGCGTACTCCAAAACCAATCATTGCATTTCCGCAATCCCATTGAGCTTCCGCAAAAACCACCACCGCATTCCCGCTACCACCATTTGACATTTGACATTTGAGATTTTGAGTTCGTGGTTTCTCCATTTTCTAAGGTGTTTTGGCTAGTTAGGAACGGTTCAACATCGAGAACACCGCCACTCATCATCGCCATGAGATCGTCATCGTAAAAAGGATGGTAACCTCGACGACATCATTGTACATTCTCCCTTGCCATTACATTGATAACCCCTAGCCCATTTGGCGTCACTTGCCTATCGACACTAGCCTTTGAGTATTGCCGGCAACGTTACTTGTGCACATTAGTGATCGCCCCTTCCATTGCATACATACCATATCATATTGGTATCATATCATCCCTTGTGCCACAAGATTGTTCCCGCATATACACAATTGTTATCTTGGTTTGTGCATCGTGGCCATACCAAAAAAGAAAAGAAAAGAAGAATAAGCTTTTAAGCAAAGAAAAAGAGAAAGAGCAAAGAAGCTTGTAAGCAAGTGCCATAGCATCATACTACATTGCACATAAGATTGTCATATCCGATCATCTTGGATCATCTTGAGAGAAACACCGGGAACCATACATATATAGCATACTTGGGTAGAAAGTTTATCCATTTTGCATCTTATAGGTTGTGCACAAGTGTCGTATCCGCCTATTGAGCAATCGTGCTAGCGTCTCTCTTGAGTTGTGCAACACGAGCGTTTTCCGTGGACTCCACATTTTGTGCTCATTCCTTGGTTGCACGACCCCATTTATCTATCCATGTGTGTGTTTCCGTGTGCCATTCTTTGCTATTGGTCTACTTGTTTCACTTGCGAATTTGTGAATCTCTTTCAACATTATTGACTCTTGCTAACATTTTGCATCAAATTTTTGTGCCACTATCCTCACCAAGCTACTCCATAAGCTTTACTTGATAGGTGTGAGTGAACAAGTCCGGTACCAATTCCACTATTCTTTCATTTCACATTGAGTGAAACAGGATACATCCTCAACTTTGGGAAAAGGTAACTTGGTATTGTTTATCTCATTTCCTACTCACCTCTACTCGAGTCTTGTGATGGATAGGCAAGGCATTTCACCTTCGGTCTACAACAACAACGACGAGTTCGATGCCACGAAAAAATCCACCGACACCAAGATGCAAGCTCAAATGGAGGAGATCAAAGCCCTCATCAAGTCCTACAAGCGATCTTCCTCATCTTCGAGAAGACGCTCAAGAGCACACGCCTCCGAGCTACCATCTCCGGCAAGATCACATCGGCATCAACACCATCACCACCACGAACGTGAAGGTCAAGAGCTCAACACCAACAACCACTCAATGACTTCACCATCTCCCTTGGCATCTTCGCCAAGCGACTTCAAGGCATCTTCGTCTATGGACATACGGCATCTTTGCCAACAAGCACCCCAAGACTACGCTCAAGAGAAGCTCCCCAAGCTCAAGTCCGCGACTTCCACGAGCTACTATGACCTCGACACCGACCACAAGATTCCTTTCTATGGGACTCAAGAACCCGAGGAGTATCTCGAGTGGGAGCGTTTGATGGACGACTACCTCAAGCTACATCAAGTTCCTCCAGAAGATCAAGTGAAGTGCGCCACAAGAAACTTCCATGACTACGCGTCCACATGGTGGCTTCACACACCTTCGGAGAGCTACGACACGAGTTGGCCCAAGACGAAAAGAGCTTTGCAGCAAGAGTTTGTGCCTCCAACCTACACGGAACAACTTCTACGCCAATTGGAGAACACCACCCAAGGATCCAAGTCCATCGACGAGTACTTCAAGGAGATGAAGAATGCCTTGCGACGAGCTGGCGTGGACGACCCCATTTTGATGAAGTTCTACTTCATGATGTGATTGAACAACGACATCTCCAAGACTATCTTCCTCGAGAACTACAAGTCCCTCGAAGACAACTACATTGGTGCTCTCAAGGCGGAACAAGAACTCATGAAGGCCAAGGCTTCTCCACCCCAAGCACACTTCGCGGTGACCAAGCTCTATGACAACGAGCATGAGGATAGTACCACCAAGATGTCCAAGCCCGACGAGCTCCAAGACAATGCTCCCAAGTTCGACTTCACCGCCATCCCTCTTTGTGGCATTGATGGTGCCGAGTCTACTTTGACTCTTTTTCAAGACGGTGCGGCGACGATTACAACTACGGAGACCTTCAAGGACCAAGCTTTGGAGGTGAGTGACTTGGTGACGAGCAAGGATGATGCTTCCATCTTAGGAGGCGAGAGTGATGATGTGCCATCTTCGGCCTTCATCCATGGCGACGGTGACGAGATGGTTGAGCATGGGATTTTCCCTTCGACCACGGCGACGTATGATGACTTGAGTGACTTTAGCCACCATATTGAGAGTGAGAGTGACTTCACCACTAGCCCCATATATGATGTGGTACCCCAATTCCCATGTGAGGAGAGCCACAACCCCCACCACTTGAGTGAGATGAGTGACTCCACCATATGTGACATTGAGTGCACCTACCTTGAGGGAGTGAGTGAACCACCACATAGAGAGAGTGAGATAGTTGATAGGTCATGTGAGGCCACTATGATTTCTAACGACTTACCCTCTACCTCTATTGTGTCTTCTCATTTGGAGCTAGGTCCCATATATGATGACGCGCTGATTCGCGACGACTTCGTCCTACCTTTGGACAAGACGATGGCCATGGTGGAATATGATGCACGCCCCACATGGTTCCATCAAGATTAAGATGACCACCATTTGATCTTTCCCACCTCACCTACACCACTTGAGTGGAATGAACAAAGTAACATAAGTGAAGGTGATGCTCTAGTCCCACTAGTGGACATTCTTGACATTGATTGCTTGCATGATGTTGATCAACCTATTACCATGCTTCATGCTAGTGCGACTTCCCCATGCGATGATTTACCCATTTATGATGAGTACGATGATTGCCATGTGGAGTCTATTAGTTGTGATGCCATGTTACATAGGATTTCTTGTGACAATTCTCTAGGTCACATCATATTTAACAATCCGCTTGACTTGTCATATGCTATGCATGAGATGAACCATATGTCATATTTGCAATCTCATCGTAGTGACTATGCATATGCCATTAAAATAAACCCAATTTGCACATATGGCATAGATGACAAGCCCATGGTTATTGGCATTTGTTTTTCTTGCGGTGATATTGATATGCTCCCTTTGCATCATTTATCTCATATGCCATGCCATGACCACCTAGCTTCGGATATGCATTGTTTTGGATGTTGTCCATTATCTCCATATGATATTTCCGCTATTGCTCATGAGGAGACCCCCATAGTTTCCTCATACATGTTAGGTGATTTTGATTCATCCTATCCATTGCATGATCCTCATACTTATGTGCACAATATGCTTCCCATGAATCACAATGATATTGTTGTGCCACATACTAGTATGCTCAATTTGTATCCCCATCGTGTTTTATACACAACAGCTATTCTTTCATGATGGATGACATGTTCTTATACCATGCATCAAATTTCTTTGAGCGATGCTTATCTTGTGCTAATTCTCACGTGCACATACACATCATGATGGATGATGTGTACATTTACCACGCACACAATTTTTTGGGTTTGTGTCTCTTTTGTGTAGGTACCCATGAATACTTGTCAACCTCCCAATCCCATGAGTTGACAAAACGAGCTCTAGAGAGCAACGATGATTTGGGATCCCATGGATTGTCTTTCCCACCGCTCTCTTCGTGCAAAGACTTCGCACATTTCTTCTACATGGCCCTCACTTGGCTATGGGTTATTGTCCAATACATATTCTATGCCCATCTTGCCATGTTCACTTTGCATGATATGCTCATTCCTATGCCTTTGCAATGCATTTGTGACCCATGCTTTGCATTACACATGATGATTGATTCTAGTACTTGCATGTGTACTTGCATGCTTGGTGGAGATATCACTTGTTATTGCCATGTTTTCTTTGTGCCCTGTGCCTATGATGATACTATGATCTTGCTTTGTGTTCGTGCTTGCCATATGTCATGTGCATTGCCTATGCCTATTATTTGCTCACATGACATGATTGCCATGATTTCCTCTAGTATGTTGCATCTTCGCACTACTAGCTTGCACGACTTGATTACTATGCTTGCTTATGTTGCATCACCAATGAGTCATACTTGCTCACTTCATGCGGTTGATGACAACCATTTTCATGCTTTACACATGATTGTTATTGCTTCTTGCCATATATCTCCATGTGTTGCCTCTCTCATGCTAGATGATTTGACATATATTGAGTGCAACAATGCCCTTAGTCTTGATAATGAGTTTGCCCCCATAGCATTCTCGCATATATTTGGAGATTTTGACACATTCCTTGTGAAGCATGCTTGTCTTACCTCTTTGCACCATATAGTTGCATGAATATTGCCATTGTTGCATCATATTATTCATGCACTTGTGCTTCTAATGGATATGTCCAAAATAAGAGAACCATCATTGTCGGGGCAAATGGCCACGGGTAGCCTAACCGACTACCCCTGGCTCTTCAGAAAATTTATCAGGCCTTTGGGCCTTCAAGCACTCCAAGCATTTGGGCCGCCTTCCCCGGCCGGCTACCACTAAAGCCGACTCCCGGAAGACGACCCAGCCTCACCGACTCCAAGAAGCCGGCCAAGAAGGACGCCGACTCCTAGAAGCCGGCCAAGATCGCAACCACTCCTACATAACGACGACCTGACGGGGCATGGCCACAGTACGGCCCACGACCCCCGAAGCCCGAGGCGGGCATGGCTACAGGAGGCCGTACGGGGGGGATGTCTCCCGTGCGGCCCGGCACTGTAGCCACGCCAGCTACGATGTCATCCACGACCCCCTCCTGTACGGCCCAAGGACTGCGGGCCCCTTCAGCCAGAGAGAGGCGTGAAGGCGGCCCGGCTCTTCCTAGTCGGCCAAGAATACAGCCGGCCTCCGGAAGCCGGCCACTCCCTTCCTCGAAGCAGGAGCCCCATTAAGGAGACAAGACGAGGTGAGGCTACAGTGATAGCCCCCGAGGCGGCCCACTGTAGCCACGCTCACCTCGACAAAGCCCTCATCATCAGAGGCGCGGCTACAGTAAGCAGCCGCCGACAAAACCCTAGGCGGTGGGACCGGCCTGTCGACCAAGTAGCCGGCAGCCGGCGGGACCCAGCAGCCGGCGGAGAAGCCGGCGAGAGTAGACACTGACGGCTGGGACCAAATCCCAGTCGGATTACCATTGTACCCCCGAGGGGTAGGCCTATATAAACCCCCCGGAGCACCCATGCAAAGGGTTCGCACCTCTGCATGTTTGGCATCCAAGCATAGCACACACACACACCATAGACAGAGAGAAGCAAGAGCTAGCCTTGTTCTTCTTCTCCCTTGATCCCAACAGCTCTAGGAGTGATTGTAGCTACCCTTTATCGATCTAGTGATCATGCGGAGACCCCGCAGAGCAGGACTACGGGTGTTATCTCCTCGGAGAGCCCCGAACCTGGGTAAGATCCGCCGGCGTGCATGTCTTCGCCTCATCCCGTTTCGAGGCACCGACGACGTTTTATTGGCTCCCACAATGATAAGCCATCCCTTGGCATATGTCGCACCAACCACCCGACATTTGGCGCCCACCGTGGGGCCAGGTGCACCGTTGTCCGGAGACCTGTTCTGGACGGGAACCCTCTTCCTTCCCCGCGAGCGCAGCCAGCTTGCTGCGCCCGATGGCGTTTGCCCCGACGCGCTGCAAGGCGTCGACGACGCCTGCGCAGCTAGCCGCCTCGCCGATCTGCTCGGCGAGACTCGCATCTCCGACGAGCCTGCGTCCGACGCAGGCACCGACTACCTCGAGAGCCGCCTTGTCAGCCTCCTCGACCAACTTCACGTCTCCAGCGAGCCTGCTGCGGACATGGAGTCGGTTGGCTCCACCGACCCGATGCTCATCGACTCCGACACCGCGTCGCTCGACGCTTACCCCTCCGACGTGGTGGTCTTCGATGACCCCCTCCCTCGAGCTGACAGCGGCAGCAGCGCTGTCACCGAAGTGCTGGTCATCAGCCACGTCTCCAACTCGGGCGAGGACGCCCGCGACGCTCAGCAAGCGGCAATGCACGACCTCTCCATCCCCATCCCGGCCGACGCCGACGCCGAGACCCTGGAGGCACGCCGTCTTGCCCTCATCACGGAGAGCAAGAAGATAGCCTCGATGAGACGCCTCGCTGAGGCCCACCAGCGCGAAGTCGACCGCGCCGCCTTCGGGACGCCGCCGCCCAGTGGTCCGAGCCGAGCCGGCTTCGTCCAGAAGCGCGGCGCAGCCGTTGCCAGTATGCTGGGCGCAGATCGCCCCGTCTACGCCACCCCGCTCGAGAATCTGCGAGCCGCTCAGGCGGCTGCAGAGGAGCTCAATGGGCTGGGGGCCGATGAGCTCCCCTACATGACAAGACGGATCCAGCAGCTGATCGACGCGGCTGCAGAACGGCACGAAGCCGGCGCCCGTGCTGATAGTCATCCCCCGCGCCGGGAGCACGCCGCGACGTCCCGCTCGCCGACTGCGAGCGCCACGCGCCAGAAGAAAGACAAGGAGCCGGCTGCCAGCCGCAGCCGGACTCGCATCACTATCGAGCGCGACACGGATGGCCGCCCTCGGGCGGTCGAACACCAAGGAAACCTGCCGCCTCCCCCGCCTCGAAGAGAAAGACGCCCCACTCCGCCGCCCATCACGCATCCGACTCTTGGCGACCGACTCGGCCGCCGAGAAGGAGTCGGCGAGAGTGACGCCCGCCACAGGATCGACCGCCTTGCCCGATCCTTGGCATTAGAAGAAGAAGACGATGTCAGCCCGCCATGCTTTGGCCCCCGCATCCGCGACGAGCCCTTCCCCAAAGGGTTCTCGCTCCCCAGAGACACGCCCAAGTACAACGGCTCAGTGAAGCCGGAAGATTGGCTCATCGACTACTCCACAGCCGTCAGCATCGCCAACGGCAATCGGCGCGTCGCCGTGAAGTACGTCCCCTTGATGCTGCAAGGTACGGCGCGCACGTGGCTCAACAGCCTCAAGCCCTATAGCATCAACAGCTGGCTGGACTTCACCGAAGTTTTCGTCCGCAACTTCACCAGCACCTACAAGCGGCCTCCCAAGCCTCGCCAGCTCTCCCTCTGCGTCCAAGGGCCCCACGAGTCGACCCGCGACTACCTCACGCGATGGGCCGAGCTCCGCAACTCCTGCGAGGGAGTGCACGAGGTCCAGGCCATCGAATACTTCACCGCCGGGTGCCGAGAGGGCACCCTCCTCAAGCACCGACTCCTCTGCGACGAGCCGGCTACCCTCGACGAGTTGCTGATCACCGCCGACAAGTATGCCACTGCCGACTCCTCCATGAAGACCGAGCTCCGAGTGGACGCCTCGGGGAAAGTAGTCGCTCCTGCTCCCAAGACGCCGGCTGGCGACCCAAACCGGCGCCCCTACCAGAACAACCACAAGCGCAAGGGCCCCATGCCGACTTCCTCCAGCCGGCAGGTGGCCACCGTTGAAGACGAGCAGCCCGAAGAGCGGCCCGCTCCCAAGAAGAAGGGAGGCCGGCCGCCCTGGCAGCCGTCCTTCTCCTACGAACAAGCACTCGATGCTCCCTGCAAGTTCCACAGCGGCGCGAAGCCGTCCAACCATACAACACGGAAATGCCACTGGCTCACCCGCATTACCAAGGGTGAAGGGATGGTGCCGCCTCCGCCTCCCGGCCCGCCGCCTCCAGCTCCCCAGCAGCCGGCGGCCCGGCCGGCAGTCGGCGCCATCCAAGACGAGTTCCCCGAAGCGCACGACGCCTACGTCGTCTTCACGAGTCAAGTCGACGACAAGCGCAGCCGACGCCGGCAACACCAAGAAGTAAACGCAGTCGCCTCTAGCACCGCCGAGTTCATGCACTGGTCGGAAAAGCCCATCAGCTGGAGCCAGGCCGACCACCCAGAGGTGATGCCTTCGCCTGGCTCCTATGCTATGGTCTTGGACGTCACCCTTGCGACGGAGAGGCGAGCTGCCAGATTTTCCCGCGTCCTGATAGACGGCGGAAGCAATATCAACATACTGTACCGCGACACCATGGACAAGCTGAACATCAAAGCAAAGCAGCTCATGTCGAGCCGTACCGTCTTCCATGGTATCGTGCCCGGCCTATCTTGCTCCCCAATCGGCAAGATCAAAATGGATGTTCTCTTCGGAGACAAAGATCACTTTCGCTGGGAAGCAATATGGTTCGAGGTGGTGGATCTGGAGAGCCCCTATCATGCGCTACTTGGCCGGCCTGCGTTGGCCAAGTTCATGGCTGTGCCCCACTATGCTTACCTGAAGATGAAGATGCCGAGCTCCAAGGGGATCATCACGGTAGCCGGCGACTACAAGAAGTCCATCGAGTGTGCCATGGCCAGCAGCCGGCTGGCCGAGTCCCTCGTGGTGGCAGAAGAGAAGAAGATGTTGGAACGGGTTGTGGCCATGGCCGGCAAGCAGCCGGCCTTGTCCCCCAACCCCAAGGACTGTGATGCGCAGGGCTCCTTCCAGCCTGCCAAAGAGACGAAGAAGATACCTCTAGACCCGGAGCACCCGGAGAGGTTCGCCGTGATTGGGGCGAACTTGGACAGTAAATAGGAAGGCGAGCTCGCCGACTTCCTCCGTGAGAATCGAGACATCTTTGCATGGTCCCCAAAGGACATGCCGGGTGTCCCGAAGGATTTCGCCGAGCACAAATTACATGTCCGAGCTGATGCGAAGCCGGTCAGGCAACCCCTCCGCCGACTATCAGAAGAGAAGCGAAGAATCGTGGGAGAAGAGATAGCCCGGCTCCTTGCAGCCGGCTTCATCATGGAAGTGTTCTTTCCAGAATGGCTTGCCAATCCAGTTCTGGTTTTGAAGAAGAATAACAAGTGGCGCATGTGTATAGACTACACAAGTTTGAACAAGGCCTGCCCAAAGGATCCGTTTGCTTTGCCACGGATTGACCAAGTGATAGACTCCACAGCCGGATGCGAGCTGTTATGTTTTTTGGATGCATACTCAGGGTATCATCAGATCAAGTTGGACCCGGCTGACCGCCTGAAGACTGCCTTCATCACACCCTTTGGAGCTTTCTGCTACCTGACAATGACATTCGGCTTGAGAAACGCCAGTGCCACTTTTCAGCGTTGCATGCAGAAATGTCTCTTGAAACAACTCGGCAGAAATGCCCACGTCTATGTAGACGACATTGTGGTGAAGACAGAGAAGCGCGGTACCTTGCTGGAAGACCTGAAGGAAACATTCGCCAACTTGCGCCGATTCCAGATCAAGCTCAACCCCGAGAAGTGCATGTTCGGAGTGCCAGCCGGCCAGCTGCTAGGCTTCCTGGTCTCCGAACGCAGCATTGAGTGCAACCCTGTCAAGATCAAAGCCATTGAGAGGATGGAGATTCCCACCAAGCTGCGAGATGTGCAGAAGTTCACTGGCTGCTTAGCCTCCCTGAACCGATTTATCAGCCGACTAGGAGAGAAGGCCCTCCCCCTGTACCGACTCATGAAGAAGTCCACTCACTTTGAGTGGAATGATCAAGCCGACCAAGCCTTCCATGAGTTGAAGAAAATGTTGACCACTCCGCCTGTCCTGGCTGCGCCGACTGAGAAGGAGCCCATGCTCCTCTACATCGCAGCGACAAGCCGAGTCGTCAGCACTGTTGTTGTGGTCCAGCGCCCGGAGGAAGGCCGAGCCCAGCTGGTCCAGAGGCCGGTCTACTATCTCAGCGAAGTACTGTCCAGCTCAAAGCAAAACTACCCGCACTACCAGAAGATGTGCTATGGGGTGTACTTCGCTGCCAAGAAATTGAAGCCCTACTTCCAAGAGCACCCCATCACGGTCGTGTGCACTGCCCCGCTCGCTGAGATCATAGGCAGCCGGGATGCATCCGGCCGGGTGGCCAAATGGGCCATTGCCTTGGCGCCCTACACGATCTTCTATCAACCCCGCACCGCCATCAAGTCGCAAGCATTGGCCGACTTCCTCGTCGACTGGGCCGAGACCCAGTACTTACCACCGGCTCCCGACTCTACCCATTGGCGGATGCACTTTGACGGGTCCAAGATGCGCACCGGCTTGGGAGCCGGCATCGTCCTCACCTCTCCCAAAGGCGACAAGCTCAAGTACACGCTGCAGATCCACTTTGCCGCCTCCAACAACGTGGCCGAGTACGAGGCGCTCGTACATGGGCTCCGGCTAGCTAAAGAACTCGGCATATGCCGGATCCTGTGCTACGGCGACTCAGACTTAGTGGTCCAGCAATCATCTGGCGACTGGGACGCCAAGGACGCAAACATGGCAAGCTACCGATTCCTCGTCCAGCAGATGAGCGGATACTTCGAAGGGTGCGAGTTCCTTCACGTGCCAAGGGCCGACAACGACCAAGCAGATGCCCTAGCACGGATCGGCTCCACCCGACAAGCCATACCGACTGGCGTCTCCCTCCAGCGCCTCCTCAAGCCGTCCATCGAGCCGTCTCCAGAGTCGGATTCCATCTTCGTACCGCCTGCGCCAGAAACAGCCGGATCCGGCTCAAGAAATCCCGCAGGCGGCACGGGGACTTCGACGACTGCCCCGGGGACTGACGTAGTCGCACCCGGCCCAGGGACCTCAGAGCCCGGCCCGGGGACTGCAGCAGTCGGCCCGGGGACTGCAACGACGCAAGAAGTGGTGGTCGACTCCAACGCAACACCCAACCCACCCACCCGAGTCATGGTGGCCACATTAACAGCAGAAGAAGTCACAGCTCCCTCATGGGCCTAGCCCATCCTCAAGTTCCTAGTCAGCAGAGAGCTGCCGGCTGATGAGATCGCAGCAAGACTAGTGCAACGACGAGCCGCAGCATACACAATAATCAACAGGGAGCTTGTGAAGCGCAGCGTCACTGGAGTCTTCCAGCGTTGCGTCGAGCCAGAAAAAGGAGTGGCAATCCTCAAAGACATCCACCAAGGCGAATGCGTCCATCACGCCGCCTCAAGATCCCTCGTGGCCAAGGCTTTCCGCCATGGGTTCTTCTGGCCGACTGCCTTGGAGGATGCTAAAGAAATAGTCAAGACCTGCAGAGGATGTCAAGTCTTCAGTTCCAAACAACACCTGCCGGCTTCTGCCCTCAAGACCATTCCCCTCACATGGCCTTTTGCCGTCTGCGGACTGGACATGGTGGGCCCTTTCAAGATGGCCCGCGGTGGCTTGACACATCTACTCGTTGTTGTGGACAAGTTCACAAAGTGGATCGAAGCAAAGCCGATTAAGAAGCTGAACGGGCCGATTGCCGTGACATTCATCACCGACATCACTACTCTGTACGGCGTGCCGCACAGCATCATCACCGACAACGGCACGAACTTCGCCAAAGGCGCACTGGCACGTTTCTGCGCGACACAGGGCATCCGACTGGACTTAGCGTCCGTTGCCCACCCGCAGTCAAACGGCCAAGTCGAGCGAGCAAATGGACTTATCCTCTCCGGCATCAAGCCCCGACTGGTTGTACCACTGGAGCGATCGGCCGGCTGCTGGCTCGAAGAGCTGCCGGCTGTCCTCTGGAGTCTGCACACTACACCCAACAAGTCAACCGGCTTCACTCCATTCTTCCTTGTGTACGGTGCCGAGGCTGTCATCCCAACAGACATCGAGTTCGACTCGCCTCGGATCACCATGTACACGGCGGAGGAAGCCAAAGAAGCAAGAGAAGACGGCGTCGACCTACTGGAAGAGGGCCGGCTGTTAGCCCTCAGCCGGTCGGCCATCTACCAGCAAGGCCTGCGCCGCTACTACAACCGCAAGGTCAAGCTAAGATCCTTCCAAGAGGGCGACCTTGTGCTCCGGCTGATCCAGCGAACAGCCGGCCAGCACAAGCTCTCGGCCCCTTGGGAAGGCCCCTTCGTCGTCAGCAAGGCACTCGGCAACGACTCCTACTACTTGATCGACGCGCAAAAGCCAAGAGCACGCAAGAGAGACGACTCCGGCAAGGAGTCGGAGCGACCATGGAACGCGAACCTCCTAAGATGATTTTACAGCTGAAAAGCAGTATGTATCACGCTACCCCTTTTGTATTAAGTTACAAACCAACAGGCCCCCCGAACAGTACTCGGGGACTGCCTTTTATTTATCGATGAATGACGAGTGTCATATCCATGAATGTATTATTACATTTTGAATTCTTGTCCGGCACCGGGTCCGACTAGTCGGCCCGGGGACTGGCCGCCTTGAGCTATATTCTAAGTTCTTCCCGAAGTCAGCAAAGTAGTGTGCCGGCTCCCAAGTCCTCCCTTGTTGAAAGTCGCAGCTCAAAGAACTGACTGTCCGACTAGCAAGAGGAAAGACAGAAAGGACGTCCACACGAAAAACGGCTAAGGAACAACTAACCCATATAGCAAAGAGACGGCCCCCATATACGCCTGCCGGCTGGCCGGCTTCCTAAAAAACTTAGCTTAAGTCCGGGAAAGCTAAAAGTACTTCCCCCTCCCCAATCGGCCAGGCACTCCCCGGCTACAGATTGCAGAGCAACTGTTTGACTAGGGAGGCGGCAACCAAGGGAGGGCGGCAAAGGAAAACAGCAGAAGGACAAAAAGCGAAAGTACAAGGAAAGACCGATTGCATAACTTATATACATAAAGCCGCCCACAGGCCGGCAACAGACTTGAGTTTGAATACACCCAGTGGGTGGAATTGTGCAGACTTAACCAAACATTGTTCAAAAGTAAAAAGACAGGAAACAAAGAAAGAAGACTAAGGCGCGACTTGGAGGCCGAGCTGGTCGGTGAAGGCAGCTCGCCGGCTAAAGGAGTGGCCGCCTAGCTGGTCCCGGCTTGACCGCCTCCCGCAGCCGGAGACGCACTCGCACGCGACGTAGTGCTGGAGGCGCGGTCAGGCTGGCCGGCTACTCCACCAGCCGGCTCGGCGTCTTCACCTTCCTCCTCCTCCTCTTCGCCCTCGTCGCTGGAGTCAATCTCCTCCGCCGAGTCCTCGCCGTACGCCGGGTCCAGCCCGAACCAATCTGCCGGCTGGGCGACTCCATTGTCGTCCACCTCGGGGGCGAAGACGTTGGTGTCGGTGTAGTCGGCGATCGCTGAAGCCCGCCGAATGATGGCCGACCGTGCCGGTTCCAGCTCCGTGTCGGCCTGCTGCCGCCAGGTCGACAGCTGGTCCAAGTTCAGGCTAGGATACCAGGCCTTGACGAACTCCAGCACCCGCCTGGCGCCGGAGCGAGCCGCTGACGCCTTCCAAGCCTCGAAGCGGCCGACGGACACCTCCAGCCAGTCGGCGGTCCGACTAGGGGTGCGAGGGACCACCTGGCCGGGCCAGAGGGCAGCCAAGACCGCCGACCCGGCACGCTGAAGCCGGCGGAGCAGCCTATGAGCAGGCTGGATGCGAACCTGGATCGCCAGGAGCTGCTCCTCCAGCGAGCGGCCGGCGGTTGGCGATATCTCGAAGCCGGCTTGCCTCTTCGCCTGGCGACGAGCTTCGATGGCCTGGTTGGCGGCAGTGGAATAGCCGGGGAAGTACTCTGCGCAAAGAAGAAAAGAAAAAAGAACACCAAAATCAGAAAAACAAGCCGAATTGGCAGATGGCAAGAAAGGATGAAGGGATAGACGACTTACCGTCAACCAGATCCTCGATCTGGCCATAGCCGGAGACCAGAGTCTGCCTGGCCTCTGCCCAGCCGGCCGCCTCCGTCTCGAACTTGGCCTAGAGGGTGGCTTCGCGATCCTGCGCAGCCTTTAGCGCCGCCTGGTGGCTTTCCTCCTGGTCGGCCAGCTTCTTGACCAGGCGGTCGCGCTCCTGCACCAAGGCGGCGAGCTCCACGTCCTTGGCACGAAGAGCAGTCTGGGACTCCCCCAGCTGTGCCCTTAGACCGACGTTGGCCGCTGCAGAGATAGAAGAAGAAGAAGAAGAATAATGAGAAATCATCAAGGAAGATCCGAGCCGACTGCTCAGCAGTCGGCCCGAATCTCGGGGACTACACCCAGTGGGTGCGCCGACGCGCCCCCACATGAGATAAAAATCAAGTCACATACCTCGGCTTTCAGTGAGATCGGCGGTCTTCTGAGTCAGCTCCCGAGCCTGGGAGTTGAAGGCGGCCGCTCGGAGGTTGTGGTAGTCTTGCAAGGCGGACAGAAGACCGAAGTGAGAACAAAGCAGCAAAAACAAAATCTCCAAGAAGTTCCAAGCCGCCTGCTCAGCAGCCGACTCGGAACTCGGGGACTAAACCCAGTGGGTGCGCTGACGCGCCCCCACGAGAGAAATCAAGATCAAGAAACAACAAGATGAGAATACTAACCCGGATGGCTGCCCGCGTGGCGAGGAATTCGTCGGTGAACTGCCTCAGCGCCGCGGCTTGACCTTGCTGCCGGGTCCGGACGTCTTGTGCAGCGACGTTCACCATCGCTGTCCCTCCGCCCGGCGTCCACCCCGAGGTAGCGCTGGCCGCCTCCGCATCTCGGGTCGACGAGCTGGAGCCCACGGCCGGCTGAGGCTCTGACGCAGCCTTCTGCGGTTCAGCCGCGGCCTTCCCCGCACGCCGGCTTGGCGGAACCCGGACCGCCACCTCAGCCCCCGCGGCCGGCTCGCCCCCCGCCGACTGTGCGGGCGCAGGCTCAGGCTGGCGGCCTTGGGTCGTCCTAGTCGGAGGAGTCGGCCCCGGCGCCTCCCCCAAGATGATGACGTCGTCGCTGCTTCCTCCCAGCCCCGGCTGGGAACCGCTGGCTCCCCCCGGCGAGGGATCCACGTCCCCGGGCGCCATGGTGCGCAGGGGGGTGACCATCAAGGCCTCCCCTGCCGCCGCTTCGGCCTCGGCCTCTGCCTGGGCCTTGGCTGCGGCCTCGGCGAGCACCTTCGCCGCCTCCTCCTCCCGAGCTGCCTGGGCGGCGGCTGCCCGACGTGCCTCCGCCTCCCGCGCTTCCTGCTCCTCCCACGCCTCCCGCGCGTTCCTTTCCGTCGCCTCCAGGAGGGCGGCACGGGGATCTACGCGGCGGGTGGTGCTCCCAGAGCCCCCTGGCGACTCGATGACGGAGCCGGCGTCCGCCCGCTCAAGTGATAGCGGAGCTCTGACCATTGAAAAAGAAGACGAAGACTCAAGAATCATCAAAGGAAAGAAAGAAGGACAGTACGAAGAAAGGGAGAACTTACGCCGACACAGTCTGCGGCTGCTTCACCACTTTGCGGAAACGAGCCGCCTTCGAGGCCACCTCTTCCCGCCTGGTGGCCGCCGCCCCACCCCTGGGCTTCTTCGTCCGGCTACCGAACATGCCCTAGGTGGCGCGACGCTTCTGGCCTCTACCCCGAACAGGCTGCGCGTCGGAGGAGCCCGCGCCGCGTCCGGACGCCGGCTGGCGATGCGGGACAGCTTCGGCTTCGTCCTCGTTCGGCCAGTCCTCGAAGGTAGCGGTGAACCCGGAGCCGCCTGCTTCGCCGCCGGCTTGGCCTCCAGCCGGCTCGGCGGCGTCCTCCATATGGACCGCCCCCAGGTCGGGGTCCTCCTGGTCGTGCTCGGTCCGGTCGGGGACGAAGCGGCGCTCCACGTCCGCTCCGCCGGCCGGCCGAAGCAGAGGATTCTGTCAAAAAGAGCGAGCCGACTGATTTAGAGTCGGCCCAGAGGAACTCGGCGACAAAGTTGAGAGAGAGAAAGAGAAAAAGAGAAGGGGAGCGCACCGTAGGCGGAGGATTGGTGCGGCTGTATGGCTACTTGCCGAATTGCCAGTCGTCGGAAAGCTGACAGTTGGCGAGGTAGTTCACCATGTCGGCGGCGTCGGGCTGCGGCATCTCCTTGGTGCACATCCAGCTCGGATCGAGCTGGCCGCTCATCTGACAGATCAGATGAGGCCGGCTCTGGAGCGGGAGGACCCGGCGCGTGACGAACGCGGCCAGGAGGTCGGGCCCCGTCAGGCCCTCCGACTGGACCATCACCCGCAGGCGGGCGATGGCGGCGTTTCCTCCCTGCGACAGCGTCACCGCCCGGAAGGACCACTGGGGCAGCCTCCCCGCCGGTGGGCCAGCTACGTAAGCCGGCAGGTTGATGTAGTCGCCCCGTGGAGCGATGTTCCGCACGTAGAAGTATGACTTCTGCCACTTCTTCACCGATTGGATCAGCGTGATGACGGGGAAGGGGTTGTCGGCGCCCGATCTCCGCGACGCGATGAAGGCGCCAGTGTGGGCCGGCACGCCCTTGCTGTGCGTACCCAGCTTCGACTGGAAGAACTCCCCCCAGAGCTCGAGGGTGGGGAGGACACCGAGATAGCCCTCGCACAGGGTGACGAAGGCCGACAGCAGCACCACCGCGTTGGGGTGAGGTGGTGCGGCTGGAGCTGATAGAAGTCCAGCCAGGAGCGGAAGAAGGCGCTCACTGGCAGGCCGAAGCCGCGCAGGAAGTGCGAGCGGAAGACCACCCGCTCGCCATCCCGCGGCGCCGGCCTGATTTCCTTCTCCGGCGCGAGGCGGACCTCCACTTTGTCCGCGCTGGGCAGACGCCGGGTGTCGCGGAGGAAGTCGATGTGGTCGTTGTGGACGATGGAGCCATCCCAATCCCCGCCAAGCTGCTCTACGTGGGGAGGCATAGCGGAAGCTAGCACGGCGGCGGAGGAACGTGCGGAGGAAGAGCGCGGCGGCGAGGCGCTGTCGCGAGAACGAGCAAGGCCAGAAGACGGTGGAAGTAGGAGGAGCGTGCGAGGGCCTGCCGCCCTCCACCTCCCCCTACTTATAGCCTCACGCGGCCGAAGAGGCCGGACGTGGGGGGGAGACGTGGGATTAACTGCGCCCACTCCCCCCACGTCTCACATTTATTACGCATAAGTGCGAGCCGAAACTGCCTTCGGGATGCAAAGGATCCGCGCCTGGGCCGGGGCGCGGACGTGGCGGGCCTCCTCTCTGAGGCGACGTCCCGTCACGCGCGTGGGCTGGCAGGCTTTCCGGCCACGTGGCGCGCCAACGGCCCGAGGCTGTCCCGCGACCCGGTGCGCGTCCCTGCGGGTTCCTGCCCCCCGACTCCAGAAGAATTCGACTAAGGCGGCGCGCCTGGTCGAGGCCGGCTCCCAGCTGCCGGCTCGTCACGATAGGAAGCTGATCGAGCTTCTTGAACCCCACTCCACCTCGAAGCTCAACCAGCTTCGGGGACTACTGTCGGGGCAAATGGCCACGGGTAGCCTAACCGACTACCCCTGGCTCTTCAGAAAATTTATCAGGCCTTTGGGCCTTCAAGCACTCCAAGCATTTGGGCCGCCTTCCCTGGCCGGCTACCACTAAAGCCGACTCCCGGAAGACGACCCAGCCTCACCGACTCCAAGAAGCCGGCCAAGAAGGACGCCGACTCCTAGAAGCCGGCCAAGATCGCAACCACTCCGACATAACGACGACCTGACGGGGCATGGCCACAGTACGGCCCACGACCCCCGAAGCCCGAGGCGGGCATGGCTACAGGAGGCCGTACGGGGGGGATGTCTCCCGTGCGGCCCGGCACTGTAGCCACGCCAGCTACGACGTCATCCACGACCCCCTCCTGTACGGCCCAAGGACTGCGGGCCCTTCAGCCAGAGAGAGGCGTGAAGGCGGCCCGGCTCTTCCTAGTCGGCCAAGAATACAGCCAGCCTCCAGAAGCCGGCCACTCCCTTCCTCGAAGCAGGAGCCCCATTAAGGAGACAAGACGAGGTGAGGCTACAGTGATAGCCCCCGAGGCGGCCCACTGTAGCCACGCTCACCTCGACAAAGCCCTCATCATCAGAGGCGCGGCTACAGTAAGCAGCCGCCGACAAAACCCTAGGCGGTGGGACCGGCCTGTCGACCAAGTAGCCGGCAGCCGGCGGGACCCACCAGCCGGCGGAGAAGCCGACGAGAGTAGACACTGACGGCTGGGACCAAATCCCAGTCGGATTACCATTGTACCCCCGGGGGGTAGGCCTATATAAACCCCCCGGAGCACCCATGCAAAGGGTTCGCACCTCTGCATGTTTGGCATCCAAGCATAGCACACACACACACACACCATAGACAGAGAGAAGCAAGAGCTAGCCTTGTTCTTCTTCTCCCTTGATCCCAACAGCTCTAGGAGCGATTGTAGCTACCCTTTATCGATCTAGTGATCATGCGGAGACCCCGCAGAGCAGGACTAGGGGTGTTATCTCCTCGAAGAGCCCCGAACCTGGGTAAGATCCGCCGGCGTGCATGTCTTCGCCTCATCCCGTTTCCAGGCACCGGCGATGTTTTATTGGCTCCCACAATGATAAGCCATCCCTTGGCATGTGTCGCACCAACCACCCGACAATCATGATGGATGATGTGTTTATCTACCATGCGCATACATTCTTTCTTTTGTTGTGTGCATGTGTAGGATACTTGAACTTTGTGTCGACTTCCACGTCACGTGAGTTGACAATCCGAGCTCTTGAGAGCGAACCACCTTCTACCACGACAATTCTACATCACACTTGCTTATGTTTTGGCATCGTGAAGAATGCACAAGGACACGCCTTCAAGGTGACATCTTTCTTGAGCATGGATATTGTGGATCATACTACTTGTGTTGCTTGCACCATGAGACTTATTGTTCATCTTGGACCACTTGATTGCACACCTATTAGAGATCTTGCTTCGACTTGTCATTTCCACCGTTCCATGCATCATGATATATATGCCTTGTGTGTTGCATCCAATTCTTGGATTACTTGCTCCTCTCATATGTTTGGTTGCAACAATGTCATTTCTTCACATATTCCATGTCCCATTGCTTGTCACATGATCGACTTGATTGCCTCACACATGACGAACAATTGCTCTTTCCATTGTGTTGAGTGCCACACGATATTCGCTACACCCCATGCACATTATGCTTGGATTGTCTTGCACTTGACCCATGTGTTTAGACACTTCATTTTATTTGGTGTTGTGAATGCTTCTTATGCCTACCATAGACCTTTCATTGAGCAAATTGTGAATGCTTGCTATGAACTTGAGGTAGATGCTTAATATCTTGACACACATATTTGCATCACTACCTCAAAATTGCATACTTGTCCCCATGATTTGTTTGCTTATGCTCGATTGATATGCTTACATCCCATGTCACACCATATGCTTTGCATGATGACGACACTTGTTTGGTGAATCACCTCTTGAATGCTTGGTTTTGTGCTAACGCTAACCACATTTGTTTTTCCAAGTGTTTGTTGTCCTTACTCCTTTCGAAGGAATCACAAGATGGTGCGACATTGGAGAATGCCCATTTCGAGCTTTAAGATGACAAGTACTTGGTGAACGTCCACTTCTACACAGCGAAGCCATCTCTTTCCCATGGTGATTTGGTTTTTGATCCGAGTTCGGATCTTTCCCAAGGAGGGGAGATGATGCGGAGCATCCTATGGACATCACCATGTCAAGAGTCCGTTCGGCGAGTAACACGTGCGACATCTACTTCACATACACAAAGGTGAATCATCTCCTTTACACGTGCTCACTTGACCCCTTCTAGGATGGTCTACTACTTAACACTCCACTCATGTGCATGCATAGGTATATTCGGAACACTACGAACGACGAGGAGGAGTGCAAGCGCCAAGGAACAACTACACCATCCGCGAGGGAAGCCTGGAAGAGACGACGGAAGAACACGGAGCTGCTGAAGCTACAGCGGCCGGACATCCGGCGCCTGTGCAGCCGCCCAACAGCTGCACCAACAGAAGGCCGAACAAGCTTCAGCGGCCGGACATCCGGCACCAGCCTCGGACATCAGGCGCCTCGCCAAAGCCCGGACATCCGGCCTCTCCCCCGAAAATCCGGCATCGACGATAGAACACACCAAAAGTGTGGCCACTTCAGCCCGGACATCCGGCCCGAGCCCCGGACATCCGGCGCCTCCCGAAGCCCCGGACATCCGGCCCCCGGCCCGGACATCCGGCACCTACGCGTGCACAACCGGGCCAGAGGCCCATGTATCCCCCTCTCACTTACCCCTTCATGGACTAGCCTATATATGCTCCTCCCCCTTCCTCTAGTTAGGGTTAGCAAAGGATTAGCTCATTTGAGATAGAGCTTTGCTCATCCATACGGATCTACTCCACGAGAGAGACCGCGGCCCCTCTACGGAGAAGATCCCCCTTGGATGCAAGACCCCCTCTTGGGTGGCTCCCTTCAAGACCTCCTCATGGAGATGAACCTTACCTTGTATCTTTCCCTTTGTTTTTCATGTACCTTGTGGATCTTGTGTGTTTGATTGTCTAGTGGATGTGTGATTGGACTTGTTCTTGAGTGTTTCCCCTTGTGATCTCTCTCCGTTCTTCCCCGTGTTCTTCGTGTTCTTCGCGGGATCCGCTCCTTTCGTGAAAGATCGGCCGTATAGGGTTCCACCCTACATCAGAAGCTTCACCCAGACTCTGGGCACAGTGAAGGTCTTGGCACTAGAATATGTCGGCCCCAACCTAGACCAAGTTGTTATTTGCCAAAGATGCTTTCCATGCCTGAAGAAGTTGTATATCGAGGTGATGTTCCTTTCCTGTTAAATGTTAACCATAAGGGAGTTCAATTTTTTGCACCTTTTCCCAAGTTTACAATGACAATGTACTATGATTTTTGAAGGAATTTTGGAGGATGTTAGGACATACACCCCCACCCCATATTGGTTGCTTCATTCATATGGTTACAATCGTCCATAAGAATTTCTCCTTTGGATTCATCTGTACTAGTTTTCTTAGGGAATTTTTCATCCAATCCAATCTCTTGTGAAGAAGGCTACAAGTTTCTAGATTGTAATCAAATGCCCATGTTAATCATGCCAGATCGAAGATGGCACGTTGGTGCATTTTACAAATCCGGCAAACCAAATGGGCGTGTAGAAGTGTTCAAAACTGCATGTAGGCACTAACACGTTCTCTTCTTTTGTAGATAATAATAGGCCCAGAGGTGAATAATTTTTATAATGACAATCACATCGAATGTCTGGATCTGCATCTCTCAAATATTACTTTGAACTCCTACCGAGGGACCTTACCGGAGATTACACTCGCCAGGTTCTTTCTTACCAGCGCAAAGGTGCTGAGGGTACTGAGGTTGAACACGCATTTAATTAGGAAAGATGAATGGTATGATTATCAGAGCCGGCAAGTACTGCGGAATGGAAGAGCCTCCAAAAATGCTAAACTTCGTATTGGAAGAGCATACGGCAAAGCAATTGGAAGTACTGTGTCAAACCCAAACATGACTTGTCAGCGGATGATTCCTTTGCAGAAATGACGATGCTTGCAATGTTTGAATTTGGGCGTTGTAATCTTTGAATTTGAACCTTGCAATATTTATGGCATTTGTTATATTGAACCGTTTATGTTCTCTTGTCTCAACGCAAACAGTTCATCCGAGTGAACCGCATGTCGTATATCGCACACACCTTGATCTGGTTGACCGCTTCTTTTGTGTTGCCTAATCACAAATAGTTCATCCGAGTGAACTGTATGTTGTACATTAGACACACCATGATCTGGCTGGCCGTTTCTTTTGTGTTGCCTAATCACAAACAGTTCATCCGAGTGAACCGTATGACGTACATCGCACACAACTTCATATGGCTGCCCGTTTCTTTTTTCCTCCTCATCGAAAACGGTTAATTGAACTGAACCATATGCCCTGCATCGCACACGCAACTAAAATCTGAACCGTGTTTGATGCATCCTCCATTGCAAATGTTTTGCACCTTTTTTGACGGTTTTTTACACCACCATTTGCGATTATGGCATCGCACACAGTTTCGTCGAAGGGTCTCTGATCGTAGTGTCGTGTTAGCAGCATCCTGCAGTAGTGGTGGTCTGAGATCGCCTCTGCCTCTCATGTAACGACACTAATGGGTACTTCTGTTCCCATTCCACACTAGCAAACACCCTATCCAACTTCTCATATGTTGGAGTGGGCAATGTATTGGCCTATGTATATTATCTACCTGTGAGCTCAATTTATCTCAAACTAAGACTCTCAATGGTCATGTTAAACATCATAGACCAATGTCCATAAAAGTTGTTGTTCTTTTCATCTCTCCTCCGAATTATGTTAAAATCCCCTCCAACTAGAATTGGAAGGGTCTCATTCCCACAAATCCACGCCAAGTCGGCTAAAAAATCTGGTATAAGTTCGGGTTGTGCTGACCCATATACAACTACGAGAGACCATTGGAAACCATCCAATTTCAATCGCACCTGAAACTTGACCGCAAAGTCCCCCCGAACCACATTAATTACCTCCAGTGTTTCACACCGAACTCCTAGCAATATCCCACCTGATCTTCCTCTAGGAGGTAAACAGTGCCAATCAAAATCAATTCCTCCGGATAAAGTTCCAAGGAATCGTGAGGTGAAATTCTCCCGCCCTGTTTCTAATAGAGCAATGAAATCTAATTTCTGCTCTATCGTTGTCTCTGCCAAGAACCTTCTTTTAGCCAAGTCAGCTAGACCTCTGCTATTCCAAAAGATTCCTTTCATAGATCATCACGAAATTTTTTCTTAAGCTTAACCCTAGCACTTCTACGAACCGCCAAAGTAGGGTATACTTTCCGTTTCCAGGGTCTCTTGGGCTTCTCCCCCTCCCCCGTTCGGGAAAGTATGACCGGCAGAACACGAGACATTACCCTCCATCATTAGAGGCTCTACAATGTCCGCAGTCTCCGACCCCCCTCATCTTCGGCCTCCGCATTAGGCAAGAGAGTATTACAACTGTTTTCAAGAGCAGCCATTCCTAAATTTTTCATTTCATCGTCATTCATAGGTCTGACTGCTACTAGATTCTGAATTATTTCAGAAGCCCACTCTGCTTCTAAATCTAAAAGATCATTTACAGATTTTGCTATCTCCTTCTCATTCGAACCCAAAGATATACCTAAGTCGTTTGCCTTATCGATAATTTCATGATCGGTGAAATGCAAAATTGAACAACTCTTATCGAAAGACATACCTGTAGTTGCCTTGACATCTCGAAGCTTGGCCGCCCTCATGGCGCACCCTAACTGCAGGTCATCCGCATCTGGTTGTCCCTAGATCCGGTTGCTGACACGCCTGCCAGCCGTCACCGGATCCATGATCACACCAAAGCGATAAGCTCCTCCGTAGTCCTCTCCTGAGGCGTCTGCTCCCCACTCCCACGCCCATCCCTTGTTGCCGGTGATGATGGGTGGGGCGCGGTCGAGCGGGAACCGCCAACAGTAGCAATGGGAGAGCGAGACCGTGGAGCCACCTGCTCGACAGTCCCACTCCCCTCCAGCCCCACAACACTGTGTGGACTCGACACAGGAGAAAGGGAGCTGTGGGCCCCTAGCCCGTGCCCCTGTCCGTGCTGCCCGGAGCTGTCCCGCGGTGAGAGAGAGCTGCGGGCCTCCAACCCGCGCCCCTCCCCAAGGTGGCTCGGGATCGCCGGAGGTGAGAGGGCGCCGCGGGCCTCCTGCCCGCGCCCCTCCCCAAG
>NC_057814.1:427159983-427193507 GCF_018294505.1 Triticum aestivum | reverse complement strand
CGTACTAGCAGCCATGAAGGTCATAGGAGTGCTCCTCCCCACTCTGCCCGGGCTGGCGCCAGAAGGTGAGGACCATGCCGCACGGTCGACCGGTGTCGGATTTCAGGTTCCGGCAAAACCCTTGAGGTTCGAACACTGGGGTGCGCACGAAGATCTCTCCTCCCCCTAGCTCATACCCTCACCGCGATCTCAAGGCTCAGCGCGTCGAACTCGCAGAACAAAGGGACACAAGATTTATACTAGTTTGGGCCACCGATGTGGTGTAATACCCTACTCAAGTGTGGTGTGGTGGATTGCCTCTTGGGCTGAGGATGAACAAGTACAAGGGAAGAACAGCCTCCTGACGAGAGGTGTTCTTGAGCTCGGTGAGCTTGTGTGGTGGCCTTGGTGGAATGGGTCTAGTCCAAGATCAGATACTCACTATGGTGGTGGCTAATCCTATATATAGAGGCTCGGGTCCTCTTCCCAAATATTTAGGCGGGAAGGGATCCCACAACGGCCAAATTTGAAGGGGGACAACTAGTACAAGTTATCCTCACTAAAGGTGGTCTTCGCTTGCCAAAGGCTCTAGTGGTGACGCCGTCTTGGGCTCCACGGTGACCTCCGTCCTGCCGTCCTGCTGGTCTTGGTCTCGTTGCATCGATATGGAAACCTTTGCCTGATGCCTCGGGACTCCTCGCCTGTGCTTGCCTCTTCAGCACCAAAGAGGAAATGAGGACACTGCACGCGCTGGCGCCCGCCTGGCCTTGGTCATCATGGCTTGCGTCACAGGAACCTCGCGAGGTGCCCCTCGCCTTGATCTCTCCGCCCCACGCGAGCCAGCCTAGTGAGGCTGCCCCCGAGGAGGTCTTGCATCGTCCGCCTTGCGAGGTTTGGCCCCTCGCGAGGGTCTTGAGCGTTTGCTGGTGAAGATGGGCCATACAGGGTCGCTAGTGGAGCCACGCCGTGGGCCGCAGGCAGGCAAGTCTGGGGACCCCCGTTCCCAGGACGCCGACAGTAGCCCCCGGGCCCAAGGCACGCTCGGGCTTGGCTTCGAGGCGAAGCCAAGGGGCAAGTGCGGAGCGCCGCGGGCCCCAACAGCCTGCAGCCTTGGTTGGCGCATAGCGATTAATTGGACATGGGCGTCTCCGCTTCCCCACGCTGCCTCGGCAACTGCCCGACTGACAAAAGACTGGCGTGGGCTGTATTTGCCTTCATTGCCCTCCTTCGTCTTGCTTCAGATCCCCTTTCTTGCCTTTCGCTTCCAGAGACTCCGGATCCACCCAGTTCCTCCTTCGAGCTTGCCGTCGATGGCGCCCAAGAAAGCTCAGGATACTCCTCCGCCATCCTGGTATGAGCCCGCGCTCGACGCGCCGAGCGTGTCGGAGAAGAACCTTGTCGCCGTGCTCCTGATGACGGCGGAGGGTGACGAGAAGAGGAAGATTGCACTCCGGGCTGGCTCCGCTGAGCCGGAGGCCTCGGACAGCACCTTCTACCCGTTCTTCATGAGCAGCGTTGTTGCCGGGTTGGTTCCACCCTTCTCCGACTTCTTCTACTCCGTCCTTAGCCACTACAAGATCCACGCCCTCCATCTTCATCCCAACTCCATCCTCCTCCTGTCGATTTTCGCCATCTATTGCGAGGCATACGTTGGAGTGATGCCATCCGTGGCGCTGCTGCGCCACTTCTTCTTCCTCCGGCTCAAGGAGGGCCCCTGCTCAGGGTGCATTGGCTTCGTCGCGGCTAACAGGACCAATGCCATCTCGAAGGCTAGGAAGAAGGCCGAGGGCTTCAGGAGCAAGTGGGTCCTGATGGACGCCTAGTGTTCCCACCCCGGCTGGTTCTGTCGACGGGGATGCCCGTGTCCTAGGAGGGGTGGATTCACGCGAAGCTCACCGACCCTCGGGAAGCGCCAGTGTTGGAGAGGATGACCATCGACCTGAGGCCTGGCGATTCGAAGGAGGCGAAGCTGACGGGGCCCATGATCGTTAAGGAGTTCATGGCACAGCGCGTGGCTCCCCATCAGTCGCGCCCGCGCCCCTTGTGGAAGCTTGGAGACGAAGGGGACGACTTCCGCCTATGTCCGGAGGCCCTTTCCGTCGACGAGTTGTGCTCGGCCCTCTGTTCCTTCGTCGGGGACGACCAAGGGTACCCATCTGACTCCTTCGTCCCCTTGTTCCGCCGCTTAGACAGGGCGGTGGCCGCCGCCTCCATGCCCATCTTCGACGGGCGCGGGCTCGTGCCGCCTGCGCCCACAGACGTCCCAGTGGCGACGACTCCGGTGGACATGTCTTCTGGTGAGTCCCGTGAGGAGGAAGAGGAGGAGGAGGAGGAGCGCGACTCAGAGGCGACCCGCGAAGGGGCAGGGAGACCTTCCCTTTGCGCAAGGCCGACCTCCTCTACACCCTGCCTGATGATGATGATGAGGTCGATGCCTCCTTGGAAAGGGGGGAGCTGCGTATTGCAGGGGGCTCCTCGAGGTCCAAGGTTAGTCCCCGGAGGAGGTCACCGGTCGAGATTCCGACGAGAGGAGGATTGGCACTGGTCTCCCGAGATGACGCCCCTGTTCTGACGTTGCCTGAAGCTGCTTCCAACTTGCCTGCTACCCCCTCTTCTGTGCCTGGAGCCCTTGCGCCCGCGCCTCGGGCTGCGAGGCTCTCAAGCTTCAAGCTCAGGAAGCAGAGGGACTACGCCGTAGTGGACCAGTAAGTATTCTTGTCTTGCCTTGTTCCTGCTTCTGCTCCTGATTCTTGGCGCTTTCCGTTGCTTGACTAGGCCGACACCCGCGGCGAAGAGGAGGAAGGAGGATACGGTGGTACTGCTTGGGAACAAATCGCCTGCAGCGGCCGCACCCTCCTCCGCAGGGAAGGGCAGTAGCGGTGCTCGCGCTTCCCCGGCCCGATCGTCCTCACAAAACTTGGGGGAGCGTCCTCTGGAGGAGGCAGCCCCCATGGCCCCGATGGCACCAGAGGCGCCGGCGTCCGGCTCGGCTGCTGAGGTCCCCAAAGCTCAGGAGCCCTCAGTCTCCCAGGCCATCGTGACAATGCTGCCTCTTCCTTCCTCCGCGGCTCTGCTGACCACGGACCCTTCCGCCTCCCCCGACATCCTAGAGCGTGCTCTCACTGCACTGACCTTGCTGCGGGAGGATCTTCAAGGCACCGACCGTCCCCTGGTGGCCGGGCGCCTGGAGCTGATCTCCGGCTGGCTCCACTCCGATGTGGCCATCTAGGCGGCGCTGAGCCAGGCTACGGTGGACTCCGAGAAGGACAAGCAGGCCATCGCCCAAGCCATGGCTGCCCGCGATGCGGCGCTGAAGGATGCGGAGCCGCCCAAGATCGCTGCCAGTTGCTGGAGGCCGAACTGAAGACCATGCGCAGTGAGCGTGCGGACGAAGCTCGGGGCCGCAGGGCGGAGGAGGAGAAGATGAAGGCCCGAGAGGACGCCGTCAGGGATCGCGACGCCGAGCTAGGGCAGTTGGCGGAGGCGCAGGCTGCGGAGCACAGCCGGCTGGAGAAGCTGGAGCAGAAGGTGGAGGCAGAGAAGGCCGAGCTGGAAGCCAAGGCGTGGGTCCTGGATGAAGACCGCGTAGCCTTCAAGTCCCTCGAGGAGAGGTCTCACGCGGCGCTGCGATCACTCTACAAGAAGGGCTTGAAGGATCCGTTGGCTAGCAAGGGCCCCACCCAGCTGCTTCCTTACCTGGTCGAGGCGCTTGAGGAAGTCGTGAGCGGTATCGGACCCTTGGCGGAGGGAGAAGCCTGCATTCTTTCCTCAGCCGCGTTGACGCGCATCTTCAGCCACCTCCATCTTCGTGATCCTGCTGCCCACCTTGACGAGCTGCTGGAGCCTGTGGACGCCGAGCACTACGCAGCTGCTGCCGAAGCCGTGAAGGGTCAGGTGAAGGCCCTGCTGAAGAGGTTCCGCGCATTCGATCCCGCGCCCTCAACTGGCGGTGCCGCTAATCTTGCGACTCCGGCGGGTGGTGCAGGTGAGGGCGACGCCGCTATGGAAGAAGCATCCCTTGCGGGCGACGGTTGCATCCGGGGATGACGAGATGACTTGCTGGCGGCTCCTTTCCTGTTTAGCTTCTGCAATATGTACCATGCCTCGTGGAGGCGTTTAAACTTGCGTTTGGTATCGGGAGAACAATATGTCTTGTAATATTTGCTTGAGATTTTGCGATTTCCTTCCCATTTGCTTTACGTTCTACGTCGGCAGGGCCCGACCCCGCGCGTACCTCAGCCGTCGTTGGGTCGTCCGGATCACCAGGACGAGACCAAGGGGTGAGGAGTTACGTGGCCAGTTAGGCTCCTGAGTCGCGATGCTCAGGAGTCCCCCTTGACGCGCAAACAGCTTACAGAAAGGAGACGCAGGAATAGGTCTAGTGTTCTACGTCGTCAGGGCCCGGCCCCGCGCATACCTCAGCCGCCGTTGGGTCGTCCGGATCACCAGGACGAGACCAAGGGGTGAGGGGCTACGTGGCCAGTTAGGCTTCTGAGTCGCGATGCTCAGGAGTCCCCCTTGACGCTCAAACGACCTTCATACCTTTTCCCTCGCCGAGGCTCCGCTCGGGAGGGCGCGCGATGACCAGGCCCGAGGGACCTGGCGGGGTGGCGTACGCTTGGGCGTGACCCGAGCGTAGCCCCCGTGCCCAGCCCCTTCGTGCGACTCTCCCGAGGGGAGGTGTTGCGATGAGGCCAGACACTGAGCTCAAGGGCTCCCTGAGGTTGATACGGCCATGGGGCCCCTCAGTTGTTTATCACCAGCGCGGAGCATAGCACTTCCGCACTTGCACGGGCATAACCGCTCCTCGGCCGTGTCGACTGCCAGCGCGGAGCATGGTGCTTCCACTGGTGCGTGGGTGAGGGCTCCCTCTGAGTGGAGCCCCCGGGGCGTGTACAGCCCCGCCCTGACATGTGGCTTGCACGGCAGGGCTAGACGAGGTGTGTCTGAGCACTCGTGAGCCAGTGCAGGACTCACGAGGCCCTACCTCAAGGAGGGTTGCGCCTGGTCTTGGTTCTTGTTGGCTGTGGTGGTCCTGCAAGATGGTTAGGCAACCCGCGCCGAATGAATCTCCTGAGGTTATCGCATGAGAAGGCCAAGCAATAACGACCCCAGGAGGTGACGTGAACGGGACCGGCCCGCCAGACAGAGCTCAGCCGTTGGATTTATCGATGCTGCAGGGACGGGCCCGAGCACAGACGTCGTGCCTAACCTTCTTACGCAAAGGATCCTGAAGAAATACGCTCGGCGCGCGGCTCCCGTGGTGGGTGGTAATCAGGAAGGTAATAACCATAGACATCTTATGCATGGAAAGCGAACTAGTTCAGGTAAATGCAAGAACATACATGCCACTGGGTCGGACCCGAGCGGCCTGGGGATGATGCAGCCCGAGGGGCGCCCCCAGCAGAGTAAGCTAAAGATGCAATAGGATACATGTCGCAGGGGAAGGCCCGTGCGACCTGGGAATGATGCAGCCCGGGGGGCGCTCCCAGCTAAATAAACTTGGAAAACGTCACCTGGTTCTGTTGCCGAAGGGATGCTGAGGTAGCTAAAGATGCGTGGCGAAGGGGTTGCACCTCATGAGCCACCGGGGCCCTGAGCCTCGGGAGGCTCCGGGGGTCCAGTCGGTTCCTTGAGGACCGTCTCCATCTCCACCAGGACCGCATGATGCCTGGCCTCCTGAGCCGCCGAGGTGCTTCGTAGGTTGCGCTGGAAGGCCGCCGCCATGCTCGGCAGGCTGAATGGCATGCGAACACAGTTGTGGGGTGGACCCTCACACCGCCCAACGCGTGAAGGCCAGAAGAGCTCCTGAGATGCAGCCCTGTTGAGTCCTGGGATATCGATGCAGACGCGCAGCCCGCCATCCTCACCAGGATGGGGAGCTATGTCAGGTGGGAGGCGGTCGCCGTGAATGGCTCTTGCTTCTTGTAGCTCCTTAGTGGTCTTGGTGATGAACTCCTGAGCGCCGGGCGCTCCTTGCCCAATGCCCTCTTGAGGGAAACGTGCCGCGAAGCACGCCTCCACATGGTGCCCGAGCGCCTCCCTCGTGATGTTGGCTAGGTCTGAGGCCCTCCAGAAGAGAGCCCCCGAGCCCTGCCCGAGGAGGGCGCCGGGCGCGCCTTCCTATGCGAGGGAGGGAGGTGCCCCCGGTGCGGGCGCTGATCCTGGTGTGGCACCGGTAGAGGTGCCGCTCCCCTGAGGTCCTGTGCGGAGTAGCTGCTTCTTTTTCTTGGGGATGGCCTCAGGAGGGTACTGCACGCCATCGTTGTCGGGGTCTTCGATTGCTGCGGCTTGGAAAGCACGCTTGAGGGAGCACACCGCATCTCTTTCTTCGCAGGGGACTGTGATGATCCCGCCACTTCCTGGTATCTTGAGGACGTTATAGCCGTGGTGGGTCACTGCCATGAACTTGGCCAAGGCTGGGTACCCGAGGATGGCGTTGTACGGCAAACGGATGTGAGCAACGTCGAAGTCGATGAGCTTGGTGCGGTAGTTGTCTCGCTGGCCGAAGGTGACAGGGAGGCGGACGTGCCCTATCGGGGTGGTGGAGCCGTCGGTCACTCCTGAGAAGGGCTTGGTAGGCTGTAGCTGACCGTATGGCACTTGGAGGCTGTCGAATGTCTTGACGGACAGGACGTTAAGCCCTGCGCCACCGTCGATGAGGGTCTTGGTGACTTGCACGTTGCTGATGACGGGTGAGCACAGCATCGGGAGGGCACCGGCGGTCGATGCACACTTGAGCTGGTCCGCCGAGCTGAAAGTGATGGCGTACTTGGACCACCTGAGCGGGCGCGTGGCCTCGAGCCTGGGAAGGGCTGCATTCACCTCGCGAGAGAACTGCTTGAAGATGCGCTGGGATGCTGGGGCCTGAGCTCCGCCCAAGATGCAGGCGATGGCGCGCGGTTCCTGGAAGCCCCCAGCCCCCTCGTGCTGATGGTGGTCGTCGTTCCTCCTTGGTTGCGGCGGCAGCGGAGGAAGACCAGCGTTGCCCTGAGGGCGGTCCTCACGAGGTTGATCCCTCCAGGCGCCCTCACGAGGCTGGTCTTGCCAGCGGTCCTCGCGAGGCCGGTCGCGCCACTCCTCGCAGGGGCCGCGATCGTCCCAGCGTCCACCGCCTCATCCTCCTCCTCGGCCCTAGCCCCGGTCATTGCGCTCGGGGCGTCGACCGAAGTGTCCATCTCAAATGGCCCTGAGCTCTTGACAGTCGTTGGTGTTGTGGTTGTGCACGTTGTGGAAGGCGCAGAACGGTCGGCTGCTCTTGGACGACTCGGGGTGGTCCCGGCCGCGCTTCGTGTCCGGCTCCGCCGCGAGCATGGCTACCCCCTTGCGCTTCACGTCCTTGGCCTTGGCTTTCTTCTCTTCTGGGTCGATAACTGGGAGCTCGAGGAGGGAAAGGCGCCCCTTCTCAGCCCTTGCGCACTTGGTCGCCATGTTGAACAGCTCCAGAGCCGTGCACAGTTCTTCGTGGATGGCGAGCTCCTCCTTCATCATGACGTCGCGGACGCCATCAGAAAACGCAGAAATGATGGCCTCATCTGTCACCTTGGGGATCTTGAGACGAACGCTGTTGAAGCACTGGATGTACTTTTGCAGAGTCTCACCTGGCTGCTGCTTGATGCAGCGTAGGTCACCCGCGGCCGGGGGGCGGTCGCGAGTGCCCAGGAAGTTGGCGATGAAGCGGTCGCGCATCTGATCCCAGGAGGAGATCAAGCCAGGGGGCAGGTTCAGGAGCCACGAGCAAGCTCCATCCTTGAGTGCCATGGGGAACCAGTTCGCCATGACTTTCTCGTCGCCGTTGGCCGCCTCGATGCTCAGCTCGTAGAGTTGCAAGAACTCCGCAGGGTCGGGGGTGCCGTCGTAGCGAGGAGGCAGGTCCGGCTTGAACTTGCACGGCCAGACGACGCTACGTAGCTCCGGGGTGAAGGTGCGGCAGCCTGCTATGGCCACCGGGGCCCTTTGCAGAGGCGAAGCCTGCCCTTGATGTCCGCGCACCCCACCGCAGGCGGCGCGCGATCCTGTCGCGGTGGCGTTGGGAGCGTGGGAGCCTTCTCTTGCGGCCGGGGAACCTCTTGGCAGCTTCCTTCTTCTCGCGCGGGCGCCCGACGCGGTGGTGAAGAAAATATGCCCTAGAGGCAATAATAAAGTAATTATTTATTTCCTTTTATCATGATAAATGTTTATTATTCATGATAGAATTGTATTAACCGGAAACATGATACATGTGTGAATACATAGACAAACAGAGTGTCACTAGTATGCCTCTACTTGACTAGCTCGTTGATCAAAGATGGTTATGTTTCCTAGCCATAGACATGAGTTGTCATTTGATTAACGGGATCACATCATTAGGAGAATGATGTGATTGACTTGACCCATTCCGTTAGCTTAGCACTTGATCGTTTAGTATTCTGCTATTGCTTTCTTCATGACTTATACATGTTCCTATGACTATGAGATTATGCAACTCCCGTTTACCGGAGGAACACTTTGTGTGCTACCAAACGTCACAACGTAACTGGCTGATTATAAAGGTGCTCTACAGGTGTCTCCGAAGGTACTTGTTGGGTTGGCGTATTTCGAGATTACGATTTGTCACTTCGATTGTCGGAGAGGTATCTCTGGGCCCTCTCGGTAATGCACATCACTTAAGCATTGCAACTAATGAGTTTGTTGCGGGATGATGTATTACGGAACGAGTAAAGAGACTTGCCGGTAACGAGATTAAACTAGGTATTGAGATACCGACGATCGAATCTCGGGCAAGTAACATACCGATGACAAAGGGAACAACGTATGTTGTTATGCGGTCTGACCGATAAAGATCTTCGTGGAATATGTGGGAGCCAATATGAGCATCCAGGTTCCGCTATTGGTTATTGACCGGAGACGTGTCTCGGTCATGTCTACATAGTTCTCGAACCCGTAGGGTCCGCACGCTTAAAGTTCGATGACGGTTATATTATGAGTTTATGTGTTTTGATGTACCGAAGGTAGTTCGGAGTCCCGGATGAGATCGGGGACATGACGAGGAGTCTCGAAATGGCCGAGATGTAAAGATCGATATATTGGACGACTATATTCGGACTTCGGAAAGGTTTCGGGTGATTCAGGTATTTATCGGAGTACCGGAGAGTTACGGGAATTCGCCGGGGAGAAGTATTGGGCCTTATTGGGCCATACGGGAATAGAGGAGAGAGGCCAAAAGGAAGGAGGCGCGCAACCCCCCTCTGGTCCGAATTGGACAAGGGGTGCAGCCCCCTTTTCCTTCTCCCTCTCCCCCTCTTTCCTTCTCTCCTGCTCCAACAAGGAAAGGGGGAGTCCTACTCCCGGTGGGAGTAGGACTCCCCCCTTGGCGCGCCCTCCTCCTTGGCCGGCCGCCTCCCCCCTTGCTCCTTTATATACGGGGGCAGGGGGCACCCCATAGACACAACAATTGATCATTGATCTCTTAGCCGTGTGCGGTGCCCCCCTCCACCATATTCCACCTCCATAATATCGTAGTGGTGCTTAGGCGAAGCTCTGCGTCGGTAGAACATCATCACCGTCACCACGCCGTCGTGCTGACGGAACTCTCCCTCAAAGCTCGGCTGGATCGGATTTCGAGGGACGTCATCGAGCTGAACGTGTGCTGAACTCGGAGGTGCCGTACGTTCGGTACTTGGATCGGTCGGATCGTGAAGACGTACGGCTACATCAACCGCGTTGTGATAACGCTTCCGATTTTGGTCTACGAGGGTACATGGACAACACTCTCCCCTCTCGTTGCTACGCATCACCATGATCTTGAGTCTGCATAGGAATTTTTTTGAAATTACTACGTTCCCCAACAGTGGCATCCGAGCCAGGTTTTATGCGTTGATGTTATAAGCACGAGTGGAACACAAGTGAGTTGTGGGCGATATAAGTCATACAGCTTACCAGCATGTCATACTTTGGTTCGGCGGTATTGTTGGATGAAGCGGCCCGGACCGACATTACGCGTACGCTTACGCGAGACTGGTTCTTCCGACGTGCTTTGCACAGAGGTGGCTGGCGGGTGTCAGTTTCTCCAACTTTAGTTGAACCGAGTGTGGCTACGCCCGGTCCTTGCGAAGGTTAAAATATCACCAACTTGACAAACTATCGTTGTGGTTTTGATGCGTAGGTAAGAACGGTTCTTGCTAAGCCCAGTAGCAGCCACGTAAAACTTGCAACAACAAAGTAGAGGACGTCTAACTTGTTTTTGCAGGGCATGTTGTGATGTGATATGGTCAAGACATGATGCTAAATTTTATTGTATGAGATGATCATGTTTTGTAACTGAGTTATCGGCAACTGGTAGGAGCCATATGGTTGTCGCTTTATTGTATGCAATGCAATCGCCCTGTAATGCTTTACTTCATTACTAAGCGGTAGCGATAGTCGTAGAAGCATAAGATTGGCGAGACGACAATGATGCTATGATGGAGATCAAGGTGTCGCGCCGGTGACGATGGTGATCATGACGGTGCTTCGGAGATGGAGATCACAAGCACAAGATGATGATGGCCATATCATATCACTTATATTGATTGCATGTGATGTTTATCTTTTATGCATCTTATCTTGCTTTGATTGACGGTAGCATTATAAGATGATCCCTCACTAAATTATCAAAGTATAAGTGTTCTCCCTGAGTATGCACCGTTGCGAAAGTTCTTCGTGCTGAGACACCACGTGATGATCGGGTGTGATAGGTTCTACGTTCAAATACAACGGGTGCAAAACAGTTGCACACGCGGAATACTCAGGTTAAGCTTGACGAGCCTAGCATATAACAGATATGGCCTCGGAACACGGAGACCGAAAGGTCGAGCGTGAATCATAGAGTAGATATGATCAACATAGTGATGTTCACCGTTGAAACTACTCCATCTCACGTGATGATCGGACATGGTTTAGTTGATATGGATCACGTGATCACTTAGAGGATTAGAGGGATGTCTATTTAAGTGGGAGTTCTTAAGTAATAAGATTAATTGAACTTAAATTTATCATGAACTTAGTCCTGGTAGTATTAGCATATCTATGTTGTAGATCAATAGCTCACGTTGTTGCTTCCCTATGTTTTATATATGTTACTAGAGAATACTAAGTTGAAAGATGATAGTAGCAATGATGCGGACTGGGTCCGTGATCTGAGGTTTTATCCTCATTGCTGCACAGAAGAATTATGTCCTTGATGCACCGCTAGGTGACAGACCTATTGCAGGAGCAAATGCAGACGTTATGAACATTTGGCTAGCTCAATATGATGACTACTTGATAGTTTAGTGCACCATGCTTAACGGCTTCGAATTAGGACTTCAAAGACGTTTTGAACGTCATGGACCATATGAGATGTTCCAGGAGTTGAAGTTAATATTTCAAGCAAATACCCGAGTTGAGACATATGAAGTCTCCAACAAGTTCTATAGCTAAAAGATGGAGGAGAATAGCTCAAGCAGTAAGCATGTGCTCAGATTGTCTGGATACTACAATCGCTTGAATCAAGTGGGAGTTAATCTTCCAGATAAGATAGTGATTGGCAGAATTCTCTAGTCACCATCACCAAGTTAGTAGAACTTCGTGATGAACTATAATATGCAAGGGATAACGGAAACAATTCCCAAGCTCTTCGTGATGCTGAAATCGACGAAGGTAGAAATCAAGAAAAACATCAAGTGTTGATGGTTGACGAGACCACTAGTTTCAAGAAAATGACAAAGGGAAGAAGGGGAACTTCAAGAAGAACGGCAAGTAAGTTGCTGCTCAAGTGAAGAAGCCCAAGTCTGGTCCTAAGCCTGAGACTAAGTGCTTCTACTGCAAAGGGACTGGTCACTGGAAGCGGAACTGCCCCAAGTATTTGGCGGATAAGAAGGATGGCAAAGTGAACAAAGGTATATTTGATATACAGATTATTGATGTGTATTTTACTAGTGTTCGTAGCAACCCCTCGGTATTTGATACTGGTTCAGTTACTAAGAGTAGTAACTCGAAATAGGAGTTGCAGAATGAACAGAGACTAGTTAAGGGTGAAGTGACGATGTGTGTTGGAAGTGGTTCCAAGATTGATATGATCATCATCGCACGCTCCCTACACTTTCGGGATTAGTGTTGAACCTAAATAAGTGTTATTTGGTGTTTGCGTTGAGCATGAATATGATTTGATCATGTTTATTGCAATACGGTTATTCATTTAAGTTAGAGAATAATTGTTGTTCTATTTACATGAATAAAACCTTCTCTGGTCATACACCCAATGAAAATGGTTTGTTGGATCTCGATCGTAGTGATACACATATTCATAATATTGAAGACAAAAGATGCAAAGTTAATAATGATAGTGCAACTTATTTGTGGCACCGCCGTTTAGGTCATATTGGTGTAAAGCGCATGGAGAAACTCCATGCTAATGGGATTTTGGAATCACTTGATGCTTGCGAACCATGCCTCCTGGGCAAGATGACTAAAACGCCGTTCTCCGGAACAATGGAGCAAGCAACAGATTTGTTGGAAATCATATGTAGCGACCAGACCTCAAATGGCCTGTGCTGCTGTGCACCAGTGTCATCCCTGGATCAGTAATGCTGGCACGCACAGTACAAATGGAGGATTTATAACAGAGTAGCAATCACACACTTATTACATCGAATATCTCCGAAGAGAATAAGTATAATAAACATGGCTTAAGGCCATCTAAAAACGATAACAGCGGAAGACTTGGAAGATAAGTGAGTCCATCAACTCCAGCGGCATCACTGAGTATAAGACCACGACCTAAGGCACCTTACTCGTCGTCTGAAAAGTCTGCAACATGAAACGTTGCAGCCCGAAAACGGGTCAGCACATAGAATATGCTGGCAATGTAACACATAGAGAGCAATGAACAATGACTATATGCATGTATGGCTGGTGGAAAGGCTCTATGGTTACAGTTTTGCGAAAAGCCAATTTTATCCTACTGCAAAGGAATAAATTTTATTTAACTATCATGGTGATTGAAACATTGAGAAGGTACCTCCAACTCAATCCCAATTAAGTAACATCATTAACCCAACAAAGTTAATTATAAGTATCACGGTGATGAGATTCAAATGATAATCCAGGTACTAGATACTCAAGTTGTCCATAACCGGGGACACGGCTAACCATGATTAGTTTGTACACTCTGTAGAGGTTTGTGCATTTTTCCCACAAGACTCGATCGCCTCCGCTTGATTCTCGCACTGCATGACGTTTGAGAAACGGATGACCGAGACACAGTCTTTCAGAAACAGTCACTCTCTAGTCTGGATGGACCGGTACACCTACTTTCCCCTACATCTGCTAGTCCACCTCTTCAAGAGATCCTGTAACCTACTCAGCTATGCTAGAGCCCATAATAGCTTGCGGCTGCACACGGAAGTTCCTAGCATGAATAATCTTATGATCCCTTTGAGCCTGGGTGGCGGACCTTATACATACAGACAACACTGGGTTCTCCAGGTGTCTCAATCCACCCAGATGTGAGTTTTAGTTGCCACCTTAAGTTGAACCATTATTAAGCACTCACATCTGTCATGAATATCTCTCAAACCCAAACCACGTCTATGCATAGCATGGCAATAATAAAAGCAACGTAGAAGTAACTCCCAAGGGTTTGATAGTAAACAGGTAATAGGTACTACCTCAACTACATCCCAATACCCACAGTTTAATTAGATCCTAATCATGCAATGTGTTTGAGGAAATAGATCTAATGCAATAAAACTGGGTATGAACGGGGTATGATCAAAGTGTTACTTGCCTTGCTGATGATCCGCAAAACCTAGCGAGTCGAAGTAACAAGCGGCACACTCCGGGTACTCTATCGCAAACAAACAAGCATACAATCAGTACTCATCTAATTCACAGGTAAAACTCGAATGAAAGATCCAACCAGAAAGTTCAACTTAAGAACTCCGGTTTGCAAAAAGAATCAACTCGAAAGAAACAACGAAAGTCAAACGGCGAAAGAAAGAAACTTCGTTTGCTAATCTGGATCTAGGTCAAATTTTACTGTAGCAAAAACTTGTTTGTGTAGGTTAAACGGAAAGAGAATTTCGAGACGAAACTCTAGGCGCTTGAATCACCTGATTCCGATAAACGAGCGAGAAGTTAAACAGATCCGAAGTTTCGATCAGAAATCGAATCTGAGAAAATAACGAGAAATCCGACGAAAAAGAAAAATGGACGAACGGTTAAATAACGGACGTTCGTTAACAGAGAAAAACCGATGAACGCGTTCGTTAAAACGAACGGTTCGGTGAACGCTCGTAAAATAAGAAAACCAAAAAAACCGATCTAGGGTTTTTTTTAAACAAAAGGTTTTTTTTCAGAAAAACCGGTCAACACGAACGGGCAGTACCTCGTCGGGGCTCGCTCCGGCGAGGGACTCCGGTGGGCAGGGTCGGCGGCGGGGGTGTGGGCCTCGGGCGGCGGCTCCGGCGGGCGAGGGGGCGGGGCTCCGGCGCTCCCGGCGGCGAGGCAAAGGCGGCGGCGGCGGCTAGATGCGGGGCGGCGGCGGCGGCTCCTACGGCGGCGGTGATGGCGAAAACGGAGGGGGGCGGGGTATATATGGAGGGGGGCTAGAGGCTTGGGGAAGGGGCATCCGAGGCGGCGGCGGGCTCCGTGGCGTGGCCGGACTCCGGCGGCGTCGTGGAGAAGAGGAAGAGCGCGGGCGGGCCGGCCTGGCTTCGGCTGGGCCTCGGCCCAGTCGGGCAAGCGCGTATTTTTTTTAAATATGTTCCGCGGAAAATATTGCGTAGAAAAATAAATAAAAATCAGCAAAATACGAAATAAATTTTCCCCGTCTAGTTAGAAAATCTAGAATAGGGTGCACATTTTTAAAATCAAAAATAAATATTTTGAAAACATGCATATTTTTAAATGCAATAAAAATTGCAAATAAAATCCGATAAATTTCAAATAATGATTTTAACATTTTTCCTCCAGTATTTCAATGTTTTTGGAGAAGTCATATTTTCTCCTCTCGTTTATTTTAAAATGAAATATTTTTCCGGAGAGAAAAATAATTAAAATAAAATCCTCGTCTTAGTATTTGATGAAAATCAAATATGAAAATGCGAGAAAATCCCCAACTCTCTCCGAGGGTCCTTGAGTTGCTTAGGATTTATCGAGGATTTGTCAAAAAGCAACAAAACATGATATGCAAATGATGATCTATGTATAACATTCCAAATTGAAAATTTGGGATGTTACAAACCTACCCCCCTTAAGATGAATCTCGCCCTCGAGATTCGGGTTGGCTAGAAAACAGGTGGGAGTGGTTTTTCCGTAGGTCTTCCTCTCGCTCCCAGGTGGCCTCATCTTCTGTGTGGTGACTCCACTGAACTTTGCAAAACTTGATAACCTTGCTGCGGGTAACTCGGCTGGCATACTCGAGAATCTTAACTGGCTTCTCCTCATAGGTCAAATCACTTTCCAACTGAATCGCTTCCAGTGGCACAATATCTCTCAGCGGTATCTCAGCCATCTCTGCGTGGCACTTCTTCAACTGCGAAACATGAAATACATCATGAACTTCAGACAATCCTTCGGGCAATTCCAGCTTGTAGGCAACTTCTCCCATACGTTCCAACACTCTGTATGGTCCGATAAAACGAGGCGCTAACTTTCCCTTAACTCCAAAGCGCTTCACTCCTCGAAGTGGTGATACTCGAAGATACACTCTGTCTCCGATTTCGTGAACGGTCTCCTTGCGTTTAGAATCAGCATAACTCTTCTGCCTGGACTGGGCTACTTTGAGCCTATCGCGAATCAACTTCACTTTCTGTTCAGACTCCTTAATCAAATCTGGTCCAAACAACTGACGGTCTCCAACTTCGTCCCATAACAACGGTGTTCTACACCTCCTTCCGTACAAAGCTTCGAAAGGGGCCATCTTCAAACTGGTTTGATAACTGTTGTTATACGAAAACTCCGCATATGGCAAATTGTCGTCCCAACTTGATCCATAATCTAGCGCACAAGCTCTCAACATGTCCTCCAAAATCTGGTTGACTCTCTCGGTCTGTCCATCAGTCTGCGGATGAAATGCCGTACTAAATTCCAGCCTGGTTCCCAATGTTTCATGTAACTGCTTCCAAAACTTCGAGGTAAATTGGGTTCCTCTGTCTGATACAATGGTCCTCGGAACTCCATGCAAACATACTATCCTGGTCATGTATATCTTCGCCAACTTAGCGCTGGTGTAAGTGGTCTTCACTGGAATGAAATGAGCCACTTTCGTCAAACGGTCGACTACAACCCATATCGAGTCATAGCCTGAACGAGTCCTGGGTAATCCTGTGATAAAATCCATGCCTATTTTATCCCACTTCCATTCGGGTATCGGCAATGGCTGTAGCAATCCTGCTGGCTTCTGATGCTCTGCCTTCACTCTCTGACATACATCACAAACTCCGCAATATCCTTCTTCATTCCGGTCCACCAGAAAGTATTCTTCAAATCCAAATACATCTTGGTATTCCCTGGGTGAATCGAGTACGGTGAATCATGGGCTTCTTGCAAAATCAACTTCCTGATCTCCGGATCATTTGGCACATATACGCGGTCCTCGAACCATAAGGTATCGTGCTCATCCTCATGAAATCCCTTGGCTTTTCCTTTGCTCATTTTCTCCTTTATCTCTTCAATCTCCTTGTCTGTCTTCTGAGCTTCTCTGATCTTTTCCATCAAGGTAGACTGAATCTCCAATGACGCTAAATAGCCTCTTGGGACTATCTCCAAACATAGCTCACGTATGTCCTCGGCTAACTCCTGAGGTAACTCTCCTGTCATGAGGGTGTTGACATGACTCTTGCGGCTCAACGCGTCTGCTACTACGTTAGCCTTTCCGGGGTGATAATGCAATCTCATATCATAGTCTTTGATGAGCTCCAACCATCTCCTCTGTCTGAGGTTTAACTCCTTCTGTGTGAAAATGTACTTCAAACTCTTGTGATCCGTGTACACCTCACAATGGTTTCCGATGAGAAAATGTCTCCATGTCTTCAATGCATGCACCACGGCTGCTAATTCCAAATCATGCGTAGCATAATTCTTCTCATGGGGTTTAAGTTGTCGTGAAGCATACGAAACAACTCTTCCTTCCTGCATAAGCACTGCTCCAAGTCCTCGATGAGAAGCGTCGCAATAAACTTCATAGTCCTTGCGTTGATCTGGCAGAATCAACACTGGTGATGTAACCAATCGTTTCTTCACTCCTGGAAACTAGCTTCACATTCCACAGTCCAATTGAATTTGGTGTCCTTCTTCAATAGCTCAGTCATGGGCTTAGCAATCCTTGAGAAATTCTTGATAAATCTCCGGTAGTATCCTGCAAGTCCAAGAAAACTCCGGATTTCTCCAACTGTAGTGGGTGATTCCCAACTGGTCACTGTGTCAACCTTGGCAGGGTCTACTGCTATTCCTTCTCCAGAAATAACATGTCCAAGGAATCCAACTTCCTTCAACCAAAACTCACATTTGCTTAACTTGGCATATAACTGATGTTCTCTGAGCTTCTCAAGCACCAATCGTAAATGCTGCTCAGGCTCTTCTTCATCCTTGGAAAATATTAGAATATCATCAATGAACACCACGACGAACTAACACTTTGTTCATCAGGTTCATGAAATAGGCCGGTGCGTTAGTCAGTCCAAATGACATAACGGTATACTCATACAATCCATATCTGGTGGTAAATGCCGTCTTGGGTATATCCTGCTCTCGAATCTTTAACTGATGGTATCCTGATCGTAGATCGATCTTGGAAAATACTTTATCTCCTTGCAGGCGGTCAAACAAATCATTGATCATCGGCAGTGGGTACTTGTTTTTGATGGTCACTTCATTCAATCCTCGGTAATCAACAACCATCCTTAATGATCCATCTTTCTTCTCTACTAGAAGTACTGGTGATCCCCAAGGTGACGAACTTGGGCGAATATAGCCTTTATCCAGTAACTCCTTGATTTGCTTCTTAATTTCCTCCAAATCCTTTGCGGGCATCCTATACGGTCTCTTAGATATTGGCCCTGTGCCTGGCAAAAGTTCAATCAAGAACTCAATGTCTCTATCTGGTGGCATGCCTGGCAACTCTTCTGGAAATACATCCGGATAATCCTTCACCACTGGTACTTCCTCCTGTACAACTCCTGATAAGGAATTCACTTGAGTCCTCTTCGGCATGTGCCTGGATACATACTTGATCCTTTTTCCTTCCGGGGTGGTAAGCAAAATAGTCTTGCTGGCACAATCGATGTTTCCTCCATACAACGATAGCCAATCCATTCCCAAAATCACATCCAAACCTTGCGATTCCAAAACAATGAGGTCTGAGGGGAAAACATGCTTTCCAATGGCCAACGGTATCTTAAAACATCCTTGGGTGGCCATATACTCTGCTCCTGGCGATGTTACTAACATGGGGCTTTTGAGAACTTGGGTGGACATCTTAAACTTGTTTATGAATCCCCTTGATATGTATGAATGCGATGCACCAGTATCGAAAAGAACAGTTGCAGTAAATGACTTAACCAAAAACCTACCTATTACTGCATCAGGCTGAGCTTCAATCTCCTCCACGCTCACGTGGTTCACATGTCCTTTGTTGAACGGGTTCGGCTTCTTCCCTGAGCTTCCATTGCCGTTTCCATTTTGGGCTTCGGGACAATCTGTTGCATAATGTCCCGTCTTCTGGCACTTGAAACAAGTAATGTGACTTAGATCTCTCTTGGTTGGGGTAGGTGGGTTGGTGCGGTTCTGTCCGTTTCCTCCTCCATTCCCATTACCATTCTTGGAGCCATTATGGTTGTGCGAACTACCTCCTCCATGGGTATGTTGAAACTGTCCTCCCGGCTTCGGGGTAAATCGTGGCTTCTGCTGGGCTCCAGAATTATACTTCCCTTGTCCATACTTCCTCTTGCGGTTTTCAATCTGCTGTTGCTTCCCTTCTATCATGAGAGCTCTATCCACCAGCTCCTGGTAGTTGTTGAAAGTTGCTACCATCAACTGCATACTCAGCTCATCATTCAATCCTTCCAGAAATTTCTCCTGCTTGGCAGCATCCGTAGCAACGTCATCTGGTGCATAACGTGCTAACTTACTGAAATCTTCCACATACTGGCCTACGGTGCGTCCTCCTTGGCGTAGGTTGCAAAACTCACGCTTCTTCATAGCCATAGCTCCTGCTGAAACATGAGTTGTACAGAAAGCTTGCTGAAACTGGTCCCATGTGACAGTGTCAATAGGGTGCGTGGCTGTATAATTCTCCCACCATGATGCTGCGGGTCCATCAAGCTGATGTGCGGCAAAACGCACTCTTTCCGCATCTGTGCAACCTGCAGTGGTCAACTCCCTTCCAACTTTGCGGAGCCAATCATCTGCTACAATCGGCTCGGTGCTACTGGAAAACACCAGCGGGTTTAGCCTTAAGAAACGGGCTAAGTGATCAACAGGTGGTGGTGGCGGTGGGTTGTTGTTGTTGTTGTTGCCTTGGTTCTGAACTAACACTTGCATCAAGGCATTCTGTTGCTGAATCAACTGGGTGATCTCGGGCGGGAAAACAAATCCGGTGTCGCGTCTCGGAGGCATCTGATAGGTTTAGAAAAGATGAGAATTAAGAATAGAAAGAGGTCTAGAGAGAAAAGACTACCCATATGCTCATGATACAAATTCAATCAATATCACTCAATCAATTCAAACAAGGCAAAACAATCGATCTAACTAGCGTTACAAGTGCTGAGCTATACTACTAAATGGGGGAAAAACTACTGCTGATATGGTAGTCTACTAAAAATTCTGATCCGTTGAAGACTCCATGATGTCTGCTCCAGCTTCATCAATCCATTCGCCTTCACTTGGTTCCGAGTCGGTGTCGTCGATGATGATGTAGTTATCCGGACAAGTGCATTCGTCGACTTCTGCTTTTGGCACTGGATTTCCCACGAATGATCCAATCTTATTCTCCAGGTCGTCAATCTTCCCTACTAGTGCGTTGATTTCTTCCAAATAGTCTTCGCGTGTAGTCTTGAGTTCTTCTTGGAGTTCCTTTATCTTCGTGAATGCCTTCTTCAGTTCTTCCTTGTCCGTGCATATCTGGTTCTCCTGGCGTCGAATATGTTTGTTCTGCTCCTGGATGAAAGCTGCAATTGATCCATCCTTCTTGGTCTTGATCATCTCCCATTGCGCATCTCGACGTCCACAAATTTGATAAATCGTATCCTTAAGCTCCTGGTGATAGACATCTCCAATGCGTCCCATGGCGATGTGTGCGGCCATGCTCTTCCCTAAGCTCCAAGTTGGTGCTTCGAAAACCAATCTCATGGGTTCCGTAATTGGCGCAAACGTCCTTCCTGGAATGATAACTTGAATCTTCCAGCTCTCCTCTTCGGTTAATGTAGCGTTGTAGGTTCCGGTGACGCTTGGTATTCCTATGTTCAAGTACTTGGTGACTTCCTTCAAATGTCGTCCAAATGGCGTGTCTTCATCAGGTTGCATGAACTTCCTCCTTGCATTCGCCGTTCCTAAAATAGTAGAAAGTGGAGAGGGGTCAGAAATGAGAAGAGAGAAGTTTTTCTAGGGCTTAAGCTTAGTGGTCGTGTCCTATAGTCAGCGTGTGCTCTGATACCAACTTTGTAGCGACCAGACCTCAAATGGCCTGTGCTGCTGTGCACCAGTGTCATCCCTGGATCAGTAATGCTGACACGCACAGTACAAATGGAGGATTTATAACAGAGTAGCAATCACACACTTATTACATCGAATATCTCCGAAGAGAATAAGTATAATAAACATGGCTTAAGGCCATCTAAAAACGATAAAAGCGGAAGACTTGGAAGATAAGTGAGTCCATCAACTCCAGCGGCATCACTGAGTATAAGACCACGACCTAAGGCACCTTACTCGTCGTCTGAAAAGTCTGCAACATGAAACGTTGCAGCCCGAAAACGGGTCAGCACATAGAATATGCTGGCAATGTAACACATAGAGAGCAATGAACAATGATAAGGCTATACTATATGCATGTATGGCTGGTGGAAAGGCTCTATGGTTACAGTTTTGCGAAAAGCCAATTTTATCCTACTACAAAGGAATAAATTTTATTTAACTATCATGGTGGTTGAAACATTGAGAAGGTACCTCCAACTCAATCCCAATTATGTAACATCATTAACCCAACAAAGTTAATTATAAGTATCACGGTGATGAGATTCAAATGATAATCCAGGTACTAGATACTCAAGTTGTCCATAACCGGGGCCACGGCTAACCATGATTAGTTTGTACACTCTGTAGAGGTTTGTGCACTTTTCCCACAAGACTCGATCGCCTCCGCTTGATTCTCGCACTGCATGACGTTTGAGAAACGGATGACCGAGACACAGTCTTTCAGAAACAGTCACTCTCTAGTCTGGATGGACCGGTACACCTACTTTCCCCTACATCTGCTAGTCCACCTCTTCAAGAGATCCTGTAACCTACTCAGCTATGCTAGAGCCCATAATAGCTTGCGGCTGCACACGGAAGTTCCTAGCATGAATAATCTTATGATCCCTTTGAGCCTGGGTGGCGGACCTTATACATACAGACAACACTGGGTTTTCCAGGTGTCTCAATCCACCCAGATGTGAGTTTTAGTTGCCACCTTAAGTTGAACCATTATTAAGCACTCACATCTGTCATGAATATCTCTCAAACCCAAACCACGTCTACGCATAGCATGGCAATAATAAAAGCAACGTAGAAGTAACTCCCAAGGGTTTGATAGTAAACAGGTAATAGGTACTACCTCAACTACATCCCAATACCCACAATTTAATTAGATCCTAATCATGCAATGTGTTTGAGGAAATAGATCTAATGCAATAAAACTGGGTATGAATGGGGTATGATCAAAGTGTTACTTGCCTTGCTGATGATCCGCAAAACCTAGCGAGTCGAAGTAACAAGCGGCACACTCCGGGTACTCTATCGCAAACAAACAAGCATACAATCAGTACTCATCTAATGCACAGGTAAAACTCGAATGAAAGATCCAACCAGAAAGTTCAACTTAAGAACTCCGGTTTGCAAAAAGAATCAACTCGAAAGAAACAACGAAAGTCAAACGGCGAAAGAAAGAAACTTCGTTTGCTAATCTGGATCTAGGTCAAATTTTACTGTAGCAAAAACTTGTTTGTGTAGGTTAAACGGAAAGAGAATTTCGAGACGAAACTCTAGGCGCTTGAATCACCTGATTCCGATAAACGAGCGAGAAGTTAAACAGATCCGAAGTTTCGATCAGAAATCGAATCTGAGAAAATAACGAGAAAATCCGACGAAAAAGAAAAACGGACGAACGGTTAAATAACGGACGTTCGTTAACAGAGAAAAACCGATGAACGCGTTCGTTAAAACGAACGGTTCGGTGAACGCTCGTAAAATAAGAAAACCGAAAAAAAAACGATCTAGGGTTTTTTTTAAACAAAAGGTTTTTTTTTCAGAAAAACCGGTCAACACGAACGGGCAGTACCTCGTCGGGGCTCGCTCCGGCGAGGGACTCCGGTGGGCAGGGTCGGCGGCGGGGGTGCGGGGCTCCGGCGGGCGAGGGGGCGGGGCTCCGGCGCTCCCGGCGGCGAGGCAAAGGCGGCGGCGGTGATGGCGAAAACGGAGGGGGGGCGGGGTATATATGGAGGGGGCTAGAGGCTTGGGGAAGGGGCATCCGAGGCGGCGGCGGGCTCCGTGGCGTGGCCGGACTCCAGCGGCGTCGTGGAGAAGAGGGAGAGCGCGGACGGGCCGGCCTGGCTTCGGCTGGGCCTCGGCCCAGTCGGGCAAGCGCATATTTTTTTTAAAAAAAATATGTTCCTCGGAAAATATTGCGTAGAAAAATAAATAAAAATCATAAAAATACGAAATAAATTTTCCCCGTATAGCTAGAAAATCTAGAGTAGGGTGAACATTTTTAAAATCAAAAATAAATATTTTGGAAACATTCATATTTTTAAATGCAATAAAAATTGCAAATAAAATCCGATAAATTTCAAATAATGATTTTAACATTTTTCCTCCAGTATTTCAATGTTTTTGGAGAAGTCATATTTTCTCCTCTCGTTTATTTTAAAATGAAATATTTTTCCGGAGAGAAAAATAATTAAAATAAAATCCTCGTCTTAGTATTTGATGAAAATCAAATATGAAAATGCGAGAAAATCCCCAACTCTCTCCGAGGGTCCTTGAGTTGCTTAGGATTTATCGAGGATTTGTCAAAAAGCAACAAAACATGATATGCAAATGATGATCTATGTATAACATTCCAAATTGAAAATTTGGGATGTTACATCATACATACTGACGTATGTGGTCCGATGAATATTGAGGCTCGTAGCGGGTATCATTATTTTCTGACCTTCACAGATGATTTGAGCAGATATGGGTATATCTAATAAAACAGAAGTCTGAAACATTTGAAAAGTTCATATAATTTCAGAGTGAAGTGGAAAATCATCGTAACAAGAAAATAAAGTTTCTACGATCTGATCGTGGAGAAGAGTATTTGAATTACGAGTTTGGTCTTCAGTTAAAACAATGTGAAATAGTTTCACTGCTCACGCCACCTGGAACACCACAGTGTAATGGTGTGTCCGACAATCGTAACCGTACTTTATTAGATATGGTGCAATCTATGATGTCTCTTACCGATTTACCACCATCGTTTTGGGGTTATGCATTAAAGACAGCTGCATCCACGTTAAAAAGGGCACCGTCTAAGTCCGTTGAGATGACACAGTATGAACTTTGGTTTGGCAAGAAACCAAAGTATTCGTTTCTTAAAGTTTGGGGTTGTGATGCTTATATGAAAAAGTTTCATCCTGATAAGCTCAAACCCAAATCGGAGAAATATGTCTTCATAGGATACCCAAAGGAGACTGTTGGGTACACCTTCTATCACAGATCCGAAGGCAAGACATTTGTTGCTAAGAATGGATCCTGTCTAGAGAAGGAGTTTCTCTCAAAAGAAGTGAGTGGGAGGAAAGTAGAACTTGATGAGGTAACTGTACCTGCTCCCTTATTGGAAAGTAGTTCATCACAGAAATCTGTTCCTGTGACTCCTACACCAATTAGTGAGGAAGCTAATGGTGATGATCATGTAACTTTAGATCAAGTTACTACCGAACCTCGTAGGTCAACCAGAGTAAGATCCGCACCAAAATGGTACAGTAATCCTGTTCTGGAGGTCATGTTACTTGACCATGACGAACCTACGAACTATGAGGAAGCGATGATGAGCCCAGATTCCGCAAAATGGCTTGAGGCCATGAAATCTGAGATGGGATCCATGTATGAGAACAAAGTATGGACTTTGATTGACTTGCCCAATGATCGGCGAGCCATTGAGATTAAATGGATCTTCAAGAGGAAGACGGACGCTGATAGTAGTGTTACTATCTACAAAGCTAGAATTGTCGCAAAAGGTTTTCGACAAGTTCAAGGTGTTGACTACGATGAGAGTTTCTCACTCGTATCTATGCTTAAGTCTGTCCGAATCATGTTAACAATTGCCGCATTTTATGAAATCTGGCAAATGGATAAACAAAACTGCATTCTTTAATGGATTTATTAAAGAAGAGTTGTATATGATGAAACCAGAAGGTTTTGTCAATCCTAAAAGTGCTAAAAAAATATGCAAGCTCTAGCGATCCATCTATGGACTGGTGCATGCATCTCGGAGTTGGAATATACGCTTTGATAAGTTGATCAAAGCATATAGTTTTATACAGACTTGCGGTGAAGCCTGTATTTATAAGAAAGTGAGTGGGAGCACTACAGCATTTCTGATAAGTATATGTGAATGACATATTGTTGATCGCAAATAATGTAGAATTATTCTGCAAAGCATAAAGGAGTGTTTGAAAGGAGTTTTTTCAAAGAAAGACCTCGGTGAAGCTGCTTACATGTTGAGCATCAAGATCTATAGAGATAGATCAAGACGCTTGATAAGTTTTTTTTTCAATGAGTACATACCTTGACAGGATTTTGAAATAGTTCAAAATGGAACAGTCAAAGAAAGAGTTCTTGCCTGTGTTACAAGGTGTGAAGTTGAGTAAAGACTCAAAACCCGACCACGGTAGAAAAATAGAAAGAGAATGAAGAGTCATTCCCTATGCCTCAGTCATAGGTTCTATCAAGTATGCTATGCTGAGTACCAGACCTATTGTGTACCTCACCATAAGTTTGGCAAGGGAGTACAATACTGATCTAGGAGTAGATCACTGGACAGCGGTCAAAATTATCCTTAGCGGAATAAGGATATATTTCTCGGTTATGGAGGTGATAAGGAGTTCGTCGTAAAGAGTTACGTCGATGCAAGCTTTGACACCGATCTGGATGACTCTAAGTCACAATCCAGATACATATTGTAAAGTGGGAGCAATTAGCTAAATTAGCTCCGTGCAGAGCATTGTAAACATAGAAATTTGCAAAATACTTACGGATCTGAATGTGACAGACCCATTGACTAAAATTATCTCACAAGCAAAACATGATCACACCTTAGTACTCTTTGGGTGTTAATCACACAGCGATGTGAACTAGATTACTGACTCTAGTAAACCCTTTGGGTGTTGGTCACATGTTGATGTGAACTATGGGTGTTAACCACATAAAGATGTGAACCATTGATGTTAAATCACATAGCGATGTGAACTAGATTATTGACTCTAGTGCAAGTGGGAGACTGAAGAAAATATGTCCTAGAGGCAATAATAAAGTAATTATTTATTTCCTTATATCATGATAAATGTTTATTATTCACGCTAGAATTGTATTAACCGGAAACATGATACATGTGTGAATACATAGACAAACAGAGTGTCACTAGTATGCCTCTACTTGACTAGCTCGTTGATCAAATATGGTTACATTTCCTAGCCATAGACATGAGTTGTCATTTGATTAACGGGATCACATCATTAGGAGAATGATGTGATTGACTTGACCCATTCCGTTAGCTTAGCACTTGATCGTTTAGTATTCTGCTATTGCTTTCTTCATGACTTATACATGTTCCTATGACTATGAGATTATGCAACTCCCGTTTACCGGAGGAACACTTTGTGTGCTACCAAACGTCACAACGTAACTGGCTGATTATAAAGGTGCTCTACAGGTGTCTTCGAAGGTACTTGTTGGGTTGGCGTATTTCGAGATTAGGATTTGTCACTCCGATTGTCGGAGAGGTATCTCTGGGCCCTCTCGGTAATGCACATCACTTAAGCCTTGCAAGCATTGCAACTAATGAGTTTTTTGCGGGATGATGTATTACGGAACGAGTAAAGAGACTTGCCGGTAACGAGATTGAACTAGGTATTGAGATACCGACGGTCGAATCTCGGGCAAGTAACATACCGATGACAAAGAGAACAACGTATGTTGTTATGCGGTCTGACCGATAAAGATCTTCGTAAAATATGTGGGAGCCAATATGAGCATCCAGGTTCCGCTATTGGTTATTGACCGGAGACGTGTCTCGGTCATGTCTACACAGTTCTCGAACCCGTAGGGTCCACACGCTTAAAGTTCGATGACGGTTATATTATGAGTTTATGTGTTTTGATGTACCGAAGGTAGTTCGGAGTCCCGGATGAGATCGGGGACATGACGAGGAGTCTCGAAATGGCCGAGACGTAAAGATCAATATATTGGACGACTATATTCGGACTTCGGAAAGGTTCCGAGTGATTCGGGTATTTATCGGAGTACCGGAGAGTTACGGGAATTCGCCGGGGAGAAGTATTGGGCCTTATTGGGCCATACGGGAATAGAGGAGAGAGGCCAAAAGGAAGGAGGCGCGCACCCCCCCTCTGGTCCGAATTGGACAAGGGGTGCAGCCCCCTTTTCCATCTCCCTCTCCCCCTCTTTCCTTCTCTCCTACTCCAACAAGGAAAGGAGGAGTCCTACTCCCGGTGGGATTAGGACTCCCCCCTTGGCGCGCCCTCCTCCTTGGCCGGCCGCCTCCCCCCTTGCTCCTTTATATACGGGGGCAGGGGGGCACCCCATTGACACAACAATTGATCATTGATCTCTTAGCCATGTGTGGTGCCCCCCTCCACCATATTCCACCTCGATAATATCGTAGCGGTGCTTAGGCGAAGCCCTGCGTCGGTAGAACATCATCATCGTCACCACGCCATCGTGCTGACGGAACTCTCCCTCAAAGCTCGGCTAGATCGGAGTTCGAGGGACGTCACCGAGCTGAACGTGTGCTGAACTCGGAGGTGCCGTACGTTCGGTACTTGGATCGGTCGGATCCTGAAGACGTACGACTACATCAACCGCGTTGTGATAACGCTTCCGCTTTCGGTCTACGAGGGTACGTGGACAACACTCTCCCCTCTCGTTGCTATGCATTACCATGATCTTGAGTGTGCGTAGAATTTTTTTTTGAAATTACTACGTTCCCCAACAGGTGGGTCATGCCGGGGGGCCGCACGCCTTGGCACCAGAGCACCGTCTTGGTGCGGAGGTGGTGCAGGTGCTCCGTGAGCCACGTCGCCCGTAGCTGGCGGAGGGCGAGGCAGCGAGAGGGACGGTGCGGGAGAGCCCCCAGTGGCGCTGACGAGGTCGGCGATGTGGTCCAGCCAGTCCTCGTAGAGGTCGGCGGCGGGGCGGTAGCGCAGGAGCTCACATACCATGAGCAGCACGGCCTGCACGTCGGTGGGAGCGCGACGAGCGTGAGACGATGAGCCGGCTGGGGTCCGCGACGGAGTGGTCGTATGGCCATCCCGCCGCACCGAGGGGGTGCAGCGAGGACGCTTGTTGCTCGTTTCCCGCCGGACCGGTGGCGGCGTTGGCGACGGGTGATAGAGAACGATGGGGAGGCCCGCCGACAGGGGCTGTCTGAGCGACACGGGCGGCGAGGGCGGCCCGACGCTCGCCGCGGGCTCGGCACGCGTCCGCCATGGATGCGGTGGAGCGACGGAGCGCGGATCAGCAAAAGGAAAGCTTCGGCGCACCCCTACCTGGCGTGCCAAATGTCGGATTTCGGGTTCCGGCAAAACCCTTGAGGTTCGAACACTGGGGTGCGCACGAAGATCTCTCCTCCCCCTAGCTCATACCCACACCGCGATCTCAAGGCTCAGCGCGTCGAACTCGCAGAACAAAGGGACACAAGATTTATACTGGTTCGGGCCACCGATGTGGTGTAATACCCTACTCTAGTGCGGTGTGGTAGATTGCCTCTTGGGCTGAGGATGAACAAGTACAAGGGAAGAACAGCCTCCTTAGGAGAGGTGTTCTTGAGCTTGGTGAGCTTGTGTGGTGGCCTTGGTGGAATGGGTACAGTCCAGGATCAGATACCCACTATGGTGGTGGCTAATCCTATATATAGAGGCCCGGGTCCTCTTCCCAAATATTTAGGCAGGAAGGGATCCCACAACGGCCAAATTTGAAGGGGGACAACTAGTACAAGTTATCCTGACAAAAGGTGGTCTTCGCCTGCCAAAGGCTCTGGTGGTGACGCCGTCTTGGGCTCCACGGTGACCTCCGTCCTGCCATCTTGCTGGTCTTGGTCTCGTGCAGCGATATGGGAACCTTTGCCTGATGCCTCGGGACTCCTCGCCTGTGCTTACCTCTTTGGCACCAAAAAGGAAACGAGGACACTGCGCGCGTTGGCGCCCGCCTGGTGCCCGCCTGGCCTTGGTCATCATGGCTTGCGTCACAGGAACCTCGCGAGGTGCCCCTCGCCTTGATCTCTCCGCCCCTCGCGAGCCAACCTAGTGAGGCTGCCCCCGAGGAGGTCTTGCGTCGTCCGCCTCGCGAGGGTCTTGAGCGTTTGCTGGTGAAGATGGGCCGTACAGGGCCGCTGGTGGAGCCATGACGTGGGCCGCAGGCAGGCAAGTCTGGGGACCCCCGTTCCCAGGACGCCGGCAACCAGCCCTCCGATGACCACTGCCTCAAGTCTCGGCGTAACCATCATCCCGGAGTCCACCCTCTAAGATGAAGGAACCGTCGGCGACACACAGTCAGGGAGCATCACCGGTGGTAACTCGAGTTCCGCCGGATCGTCCGCCTCAACTCGGTTGCTCCATAGCCGACTAGGTGCCGACCTCCCTCCAAAAGAACCAAACCGAAGTGTATTCATCGGAGTCATGGAAGATGACACCTCCTTGGCAGACTTATCCGCCTTATCTGGCTACGACTTTGACCCCTTAGCCGACTCCTGTGGTGTGTTCTCAGACCCCTTTTCCTGATTCCCGGGGGCTCCATCTCCCTTAGTCGTGTCCATATCCTGATGCTCATCCCCCTCCTGAGGTATCGGTGTATCCTCAATCTCAATCTCTAGCACGTACGTGACCCTGGCATGTGTCCACTTGACCACATCCAGCACGAACTCAACACTGACTACACTGACAAGTAACCTCGCAGCTCCCTGTGCATGAGTGAAAGGCATGTCAACCTGCTCCGTTTTACCAATAAGAGATCCCAAGCTCCAGGCTACCAAAAAGTGATTAAGCGGTTTGGGTGGTGCACCATAGAACCGTACCCAAACCTGCTCTAAAGGTGTACCCTCGGGTTGTTTCTGCTTCCACTCATCGAATGCCATGATAATGTTAGTACTCGAAACTCTACACATACCAAACTTAAGGATATGCAACTGATCCTCTTTAGTGGGGAAATCAACCTTGTAAGTCTGGTTCTCCAACTTGTCAAGATGCCACTGATAGTTTCACGGCACCAACTCTCGCAACTCCCGCCTTCGGAAATCGTTTACCTCAACCTTCGAAAAACATCCGTTATACGAGTTATGGCAATACTCCCGAACTCCCGCCCCAGTACTGGGTGGCGTCGAGGTGATCTCACCAACAACTACATAAAAGAGATTTCGATGTCGGCGAAACTCAGGTATTCCAGAACTGCAACGATAAAATTGTGACGACAACACCTCGGAGCTCAACTCCCCGGGACACTGCCACAACCCCTAAATGTCAGGAGGCACCAAGAACAATGTTCTCGTCACAAAACCATCGGAACGATTCTAAGATACCCGCGTGATCCTAAAAAAAAATTTAGTGAAATTTGAGGAGAGAAGAGTCAAAACTTTTACGTCAGGAGACCTCACCAGAGCGACGAAGGGACTGAGGAGTAAAAAGAATCCTACTCTCCGATATATATAATCCTAAGACTCAAAACATTTTTGTTCTAGACTCAACAACGCCAGCGATTCGATCAAGCAGGGGGCTCCTAAGTCGGGGATGGCTCTGATTACCAACTTGTAACACCCACGATGCGGCTATATCTCCCACGTGTCGAGGCACGACTTAGAGGCATAACCGCATTGTGGTTTTGTCGCAAGAAGGGTCATCTTCACACAAACCCATGTAATGAACAAGAATGGGATAAAGAGTTGGCTTACAAACGCCACTTCACACAATACATAAATAAAACATACATCATTCAAGGTACACACATAGGTCCCTCTACGGAACCAAAATAAAAGAAGACAACCCAACTGCTAGATCCCTGATCGTCCCAACTGGGCACCACTACTGATCAACAGAAAAACGAAACAACATAACGAACAAGATCTTCATCGAGCTCCCACTTGAGCTCAGTTGCGTCACCTGCACTGGTATCATCAGCACCTGCAACTGTTTTGGAAGTATCTGTGAGTCACGAGGACTCGGCAATCTCACACCCGCGAGATCAAGACTATTTAAGCTTATAGGAAAGGATGGTGTAATGAGGTGGAGCTGCAGCAGGCACTAAGCATATATGGTGGCTAACATACGCAAATAAGAGCGAGAAGAGAAGCAAAGGAACGGTCGTGAACTAGCAATGATCAAGAAGTGATCCTGAACTCCTACTTACGTCAAACATAACCCAGAAACCGTGTTCACTTCCCGGACTCCGCCGAGAAGAGACCATCACGGCTACACACGCGGTTGATGCGTTTTAATTAAGGTCAAGTGACAAGTTCTCTACAACCGGATATTAACAAATTCCCATCTGCCACATAACCGCGGGCACGGCTCTCGAAAGTTTATACCCTGCAGTGGTGTCCCAACTTAGCCCATTATAAGCTCTCACGGTCAACGAAGGATAAACCTTCTCCCAGGAAGACCCGATCAGTCTCGGAATCCCGGTTTACAAGACATTTCGACAATGGTAAAACAAGACCAGCAAAGCCGCCCGAATGTGCCGACAAATCCCGATAGGAGCTGCACATATCTCGTTCTCAGGGCACACCGGATAAGTCAAGCTACGAGTAAAACCAGACCTCGAGTTTCCCCGAGGTGGCCCCGCAGGCTGCTCGGTTCGGTTCGGACCAACACTCGAAGGAGCACTGGCCCGGGGGGGTCTAAAATAAAGATGACCCTTGAGTCTGCAGAACCCAAGGGAAAAGGGGATAGGTGGTAGCAAATGGTAAAACCAAGGTTGGGCCTTGCTGGAGGAGTTTTATTCAAAGCGAACTGTCAAGGGGGTCCCATAAATCACCCAACCGCGTAAGGAACGCAAAATCAAGGAACATAACACCGGTATGACGGAAACTAGGGCGGCAAGAGTGGAACAAAACACCAGGCATAAGGCCGAGCCTTCCACCCTTTACCAAGTATATAGATGCATTAATAATATAAGAGATATTGTGATATCCCAACATAAACATAATCCAACATGGAGCAATCTTCAACTTCACCTGCAGCTAGCAATGCTATAAGAGGGGCTGAGCAAAAGCGGTAACATAGCCAAACAACGGTTTGCTAGGAAGGGTGACAAAGGTTAGAGGTGACATGGTAGTATGGGAGGCATGATATAGCAAGAGGTAGGTAGCGCAGCATAGCAATAGAACAGACAACTAGCAAGCAAAGATAGAAGTGATTTCGAGGGTATGGTCATCTTGCCTGAGATCCCGCAAGGAAGAAGAACGAGTCCATGAAGAAGACAAACAAACGGAGTCGAACGAATCCTCACAACTCCGGAAAGAAACCGAAGCTAACGAGAGAAGCAACCCGGAAAGAAACAAACAACATAGTAAACAACCACCACATACACATGGCATGATGCAAAAACAAACATGATGCATGTCCGGTTTAAATATGCATGGCATGGCAAAGTGCAACAAACAATACTACAAGTTAAGTGGACCTCAATATGCAACGAGTTGCATATTGACGAAACACCACATTTAATTATTTAGTTCTCTCTCGTTTATGGACCCAACAATATTAAATGTTATTAACCATGGCAAGAGGTGAGACATAAGTAAACTACACATTTAAGGCAATTTAAATGAGGCCGGAATGACAAACAACAATTCCCGGAAAATCCTCATGTCCATACTTTAGATTTGGTACTGTTCTGCCCTAAACACAATTTTAATGTTGTTAAACAGCAAAATGAAGTGCACCAGGTTAAACTAGGCATTTTTTCAAGCAAGTTACATATATAGTTTATTTAAATCCGAGTTACGGTTAATTAGTTATGAATTAAATCATTTTAGCATGGCATTTAAGCAAATTTCAACAAACAGCATTTTAAACAATTTTAACAAGGGTGAAAGTGGCATATTATTAAACTACACAAAATTCTAAGCATTTTACATATTTAGTTTGTTTTAATCCGATGCACGGTTGTGGAGTTATTAAATGCATGAAGTGCAAGGGGTTTTCTGTAAAACAGTAATTCTCTGGATAATAGAGAAATTCGCAGATCCTGAAAAAAACATCACATGGGCCGAAAGTGAATAGGAAGCCCAACAGAGGAAAAAAAACAAAGGGCGCTGGGGCCTCACCATGGGCCTTGGCCCGTGGGTGGAGCTCGCTGCAGGCCTGGCCGCTCGGGCTGACGAAGTGGCCACCTGGGGCTGGAGGATGCTGGCCCAGGCGCTGGAGGCGCGGTCAACGCGAGGAGCAGGGGCGCGTCGTCCCGTCTCGCTCGAAGCAGGGGAAGCAGAGGTCGGCACAGGCGAGGCGGAGGAACTCCGGCGAGGCAGAGGCGGCGGAGACGGCGCGGGACTTGGCTAGATCCGAGGTCATGGCGCCGCTCCCGGCAAGTCCTTGGCGGCGGCGGTTCCTTGCTGCGGCAAGTACAGAGAGAGAGAGATGTGAGAGAGAGAGAGAGAGCGAGGAGGAGGGACCCAAGGAGAAGGCGCGATGGAGCCAGCCTGGTGATGGAGCAGCTTGCGGCCGGCTCGAGGGGAGGGCAGAGGAGACCGCAGGGTCCTGCTGGTGTTGCTCCGGCGAGGGGCACCGGGTGGCGATGGAGCTCGGGCGTGAGCTCCTGCTCGAGGAAGACGACGGGGAGGCAGCAGCCTCGGGTAGGAGGAGGTCCGACGGGAGTCGCGGCTCCAGGCGGTGCTCGGGCGCCGCGGACGAGGCGAAGGAGGTCGGCGGCGGCTGGAGAGGCAGCACGGGGACTGGGCTCGGGGGCGCTCGGTTCCTGTTCGGCTGCTTCGGCCACGAGGGCGAGGAGGCGGGCACGCAAGGTGGAGCTCGGGCGCGCGAGAGGCCGGGCGAGGACGTGGCTTGGACTGCAGCCATCCATGG